>NW_025767645.1:248971-401799 GCF_003918875.1 Haliotis rubra
CTGCCTATACCAAGCTTGCTGCTTGAAGAACACATTCCATCTTGGCTGACTGCTGGGATACATAGGACACTTATCAAGAAGGGTGCTGATTACTGACGGGCAGGATTTTATCTCTTAGGTTGAGTGTGGATCTTATGGCACTATTCACATACTTTGAAATTATTGGCTATAAAGGATGAAACAGGGCTGAGGTGGGTTTAGTCTCAGTTTCTAGGGTTGTCCAGCAGATGTTTCTGGCTCATTGGGTAAGGATGGAAATGATACCTTTCTCAACCTGAGTGGTTGGAGGCTGGGATTTGGTTGGAGGAAGTGGATATATTGGTCGCCAAGTAGAGCTTCCTGTAGATATGTGGTGGAGATGTGGGTGGGAGATCTTATGGTGGTAGATCTTGTGGTGGGAGATCTGTGGTGGAGATGTGTGGGAGATCTTGTGGTGGAGATCTTGTGGTGGGAGATGTGGTGGAGATGTGTGGTGGAGATAATGGTGGAGATCTTGTGGTGAGATCTTGGGGGTGGGAGATGTGGTGGAGGCGTGCAGGAGATCTTGTATGTAGAGATGTGGTGGAGATTCCTAGTGGTGGGAGATGTGGTGAGAGTCTGCAGATCTTGTGGGTTTTGGTTTCTTTCTGTACCAGGGACGTCAAGGAAGCTGGGAGTTTGTTGTCGGAATTTCTTCCTGCTGTGAACTGGACTTAGGAGGTTACAATGATTGCAAGTCAGGTAGCATCCTGAACAAGTTTATTGTCTCGCAAGCTACCGGTTCAAAACTAGCTTTTAAAGGTCATACAACGCAAAACACAACCTCTGTAGATTCTGATACCTTTCTGGTATGGACATACCGAAACAAATCGCTAAAATGCAAATTCAACTTTTAAAGTTGAAAAATAACAGCGATGAAAAAAACCGCGAAATCTCCAGTTCAACCTGATTCGACTAATTCTTTTCCAAAGCGTTCTGGGAAACGGGCTCAATTGAGCTATTGGGGTTTCATATGCAACATGCAGTAAATAGGTTCGCATAGCATTAAAAGCGGGTTATCGGGTGAATACTCAAGATGACTGCCTTGGTGTGAGCTATTTTTCTAATGTTTTGTTGATATCTCAGCTATGGCATAGCAACCAGAACCTTTTTATGATATGATCAGTCTAATTCACTGTTTATATATAATTCTTCATTTGTTTTCTCAGTTCGATACTTAAAAGCAATGTCAAGTATTTAGTTGCTGATGGTAAAATTCTTTAATCTGTGGTATATAGATATGCCGCTGCTCAAGCAGACAAAACTCAATGTCTTCTTTTTATTTGGGACACCTGTGTGTCTGCACGCCTGATCTAACGCATAATGACTATATTCAATACACAGCTTCAATCACTGACCACATGCAATTCTGAAACTTAATAATTAATCAGACTATACATTCATAAACAAAACGCATTGATTTATGGCTCCGAGTTCATCTCTCTCATTACATTATGTAATTACACAGATGCAGGCAGGTGTAGATACTTGAACACATGATCCATAAAGTTATGATGTCTGTTGATTGCAAAAATGTATATACACACAAAAATGAGTAATGCATTTATTAAAACCTTAACATCCTCTAAATATACCGACCCACAATGAGGCTCTGCTAAGGACATCTGGCATCATGAACCAGCCAAGCACCGGAGCACGCACACGCTCCACTGAAGATTTGACTTCGTCTGGTATCCCAGCTGCTCTGATTTGAGGGAAGTGTCCCAATAATTGTAATATTGCAACTTTCCAGATTTGACAAAGTTATCAACTACTTTATCCTTTTGTTTATATGTTTTCATGAATCAGCTACGTACATTATGTATACAGCCGAAGGATAATTGTGTTTTAATTATAAGTTTGATTTATTGCATGTGACCTTTCATTCATATGAAACGATTATTTAAATACAGCAATATTGACATATTTCAATGCTAAATAAATATTTTATAAGCTCATATTAATTCAACTGTATCTGAAAAAATATAACTTAAAATATGACACACTAAATCCATATGTGCCTGACATGACAACTCGCGGAAATTATTCCAAACTTCAAGTTAAATCATCAAATCTTTTGAGTGACCTATCAACAACTACTTATCCTGACTCATGAGGTGTACGCTAAGCCACTCCCAACCTTCCGCTAGGCACTTTGGATTTATGGATTTCCCTGCGCTTGCAAAATTTAAGGTCGGCTCATAATCAGGAGAGAGGGAAGCATTTTGGCAACGAACGGTTACAGCATCACAGCCAAAACTGCTGACAACGAGATAACTCTTGATGATCTGTAGTGATTTTATCGTCTGTTTTAATTGAACGGACAGATTTCAATAGCTGGAGCCATACGATAGTTCCACTAAAATTGCAAGGAGGAAGGAGACAAAGCAATAAGCATGAGTTCTGATAAGGAAAATCATTTTTATCTTTAAGGGCACCACGTCTAATGTCCAGAGACATTCATAAGTCTTGGCAAAGGATGGTTTGGCACGACAGATTCTTCCAGCCGCTGGGTGATAGTCTGCCCATCTCTGCTTGTTGAGTGATAAACTCTTCCATGGAACGGAAGGACTCGCCTGTAGCGGCTATCTATCCCTATCTCAAAATATCTGAACTCAACATAGAAGACATGTACTGGTGTCGTCTCTTTGAAGCTCTTTACCTGGCTGCCGTGAGAACACTGGCAATCTTCAGAGCTACCTGGACTGCCTGCCGGGTATTGGGGACTGATTCCGACAAACTTCCCTGGACAGTAGTAATACACTGCTCCAGCAGCCACACTTCCAGCTCCCACACCTCTAGCTCAAACTTCCACACTTCCAGCCTCCATACAAACTCCCAGCCACACTTCCAGCCCCACACTTCCCAGCTCCCACACTTCCAGCCCCACACTTCCAGCCTCCCACACTTCCAGCCCCACCTTCCAGCCTCCCACACTTCCCAGCCCCACACTTCCAGCCCTACACTCTCCAGCCCCAACTTCCAGCCCCACACTTCTAGCCCCACACTTCCAGCCCCACCTTCCAGGCACCTACTTCCAGCCCCACACTTCCAGCTCACACACTTCCAGCCCCCACACTTCCAGCTCCCACACTTCCAGCCCCCCACACTTCCAGCCCCACACCTTCCAGCCCCACACTTCCAGCCCCCACACTTCCAGCCACACACTTCCAAGCACCACACTTCCAGCCCCACACTTCCAGCCCCACACCTCCAGCCCCACACTTCCTAGCCCCCCACACTTCCAGCCCCACACTTCCAGCCCCACACTTCCAGCCCCACAGGCCCACACTTCCAGCCTCCAAACTTCCCAGCCCCACACTTCCAGCCACACACACTTCCAGCCCCACACTTCCAGCCCCACACTTCCAGCCACACACTCCAGCCCCACACTTCCAGGCACACACTTCAGCCCACACCCCACACTCTCCAGCCCCACACTTCCAGCCCCACACTTCCAGCAGCCTCCAGCACACACCTTCCAGCCCCACACTTCCAGCACACACACTTCCAGCTCCCACACTCCTTCTCCTGCCCCACACTTCCAGCCCCACACTTCCAGCCCCACACTTCCAGCCCCACACTTCCAGCCCCACCTCTTCCAGCCCCACACTTCCAGCCCCACACTCTTCCAGCCACACTTCCAGCTCCCACAGCTCAGGGAGCCACACCTCTTTCCAGCCTCACACTTCCAGCCCCACACTTCCAGCTCCACACACACTTCCAGCCCCACTTCCAGCCCCACACTTCCAGCTCCCACACTTCCAGCTCCCACACTTCCAGGCACAGCCCCCACACTTCCAGCCACACTTCCAGCCCCACACTTCCAGCCCCAACACTTCCAGCCCCACACACTTCCAGCCCCACACCTCTCCAGCCCCACACTTCCAGCCCCACACTTCCAGCCCCACACTTCCAGCCCCACACTTCCAGGCCCACACACTTCCAGCCCCACACTTCCAGCCACACACTTCCAGGCACACACTTCCAGCCCACACACTTCCAGCCCCACACTTCCAGCCCCCACTCTTCCAGCCCCTACACACTTCCAGCCCCCACACCTCCAGCCCCACACTTCCAGCCCCTACACACTTCCAGCTCCCACACTTCCAGCCCCTCCCACACCCTCCAGGCACACACTTCCAGCCCCACACTTCCAGCACACACCTCTCAGCCCCACACTTCCAGCCCCACAGCTGCCACACATCTCCAGCCCCACACTTCCAGCCCCACACTTCCAGCCTCACACCTCCAGCCCCACACAACCTCCAGCCCCCACACTTCCAGCCCCACACTCTCCAGCTCCCACACTTCCAGCCCCACACTTCCAGCCCCACACCTTCCCAGCCCCAGCCTCACACTTCCAGCCCCACACTTCCAGCCCCACACCTTCCAGCCCCACACTTCCAGCCCCACACCTTTCCCAGCCCTGCCCCACACTTCCAGCCCCACACTTCCAGCACCCCACACTTCCAGCCCCACACTTCCAGCTCCCCACACTTCCAGCCCCACACTTCCAGCCCCACACCTCCAGGCACCACACTTCCAGCCCCACACCTTCCAGCCCCACACTCTCCAGCCCACACTTCCAGCTCCCACACTTCCAGCCCCACACTTCCAGCCCCACACTTCCAGCCCCACACTTCCAGCCCCACATCTCCTTCCAGCCACACTCTGTGCTCCCACACTCCAGCCCCACACTCTCCAGCCCCACACTCTCCAGCCCACACACTTCCAGCCCCACACTTCCACACCTCCAGTTTCCACTCCAGCCCACACTTCCAGCCCCACACTTCCAGCCCCACACTTCCAGGCACACACTTCCAGCCCCACACACTTCCAGCCCCACACACACTTCCAGCCCCACACCTCCAGCAGCCCCCACACTTCCAGCCCCACACTTCCAGCACCACACTTCCAGCCCCACACTTCCAGGCACAGACTTCCAGCCCCGCACTTCCAGGCACACACTTCCAGACCCACACTTCCAGCCCCACTTCAAGCCCCACACTTCCAGCCCCACACTTGCAGGCATGCAGGTCTGTTGTGTGCTGTAGAGTCAATATCGGTATCCATCCAAGATAATCTGCTGTCCTCCTCTCTGTGATGTGAAGTATTCAACTTTTGTCAGACTTGCCAGGATTTGCAACTAAACGTTGTGTTACAAGCATTTTAAAGCAATACATTTCCTTCTCACTTTGTATAATCTCACTCATTCTACTCTTCAGTCTCCCTGCCGTGTGAGAAGGTTCTTCTAAAACTAAATGCATGTAAGTTTTCAAAACATAACTGGACAATTACTCTTTACTTTTTACTCCCCTAACTTCAATGTGGAACAGTCCACTTATGTGCAGGTAAGCGTATCGCTGTCACAATAAACTTTGTAGCTATTATTCCCTGTAGGCATTAGTAGACCCTAACTGGGCCCATCTCTCGTCTTCAACCTCCACTACCAACTCATTGTTCTACAACGTATCAGTTGTATAAAGTCAACTCTAATCACAACCAATCACTCTGTACATCAACCTCCTCTGCTGAAATCACTAATCAGATATCAGATATGTCAATGTACATCAACCTTGTCAATTGTCAATTGTATGTACCCACTGTGCAGCTATGTCAATTGTATTCTCCTTGTTTCAGTTCTGTGTATCTATGTATATAGTCAATTGATAGCGTATATATTCTCCTTGTTAGTGTATGCACTACACTACACCAAAACTTCGCACTCATTGCAATGAAAAGTTGACTTTCCATAAAAGTTGGTTTCCCTTCATATCTACAACTTCTAAATGCCTCCCAAAGAAGTTTAAATGTCAGCAACACAAAAAGGCACAAGTCAATGACAACGATGCCATTCAACTATCTTCTACATAAATACTGAGTGACAGGTTGATTGATTATTTGGAAAGACACTAGCTCTAGGGCTGGCGATCGATGTAGATCATTGAAATCCATAATCGATTGTCAAGAAATATAGGAGAATTAACTTTGAGCACTTTGAGCAAAATGCTCCCAACAATCTGAAGAAATCCAGCCATTGCACATCACTGGCAAGTAGGGATATATTTAGACATGGATGACTGACAAAACAATGGCCTCAATATAAGTTAGAAACAGCCCTTCAGGGACCGTTCATAGTTTATGTATGATATTAACGATGACACAACATACACACACATAGATCATTATTTATATTTTGATCCATCAACAATATTTCCGATTATTGATGATTTCAGCCAGCCCTAACTACAACACAGATACGTCCATGCCAATCACAGTCAACCTTCACCCAGGCAGTAGGCATGTTATTTCATATTCATTGCAAGGCAAATCTTTCTGCACTAATGACTATGACTACACAATGACATTTAGAAAGTGGTCAAAAGTAACATATACTATATTTGGGAAGACACTTTCTCAGTAAAGAAAACTATCAGCAAGCACAGCCCCAACCCTGGTCTGAGCTACACTGTAATTACAATGGCTGTTGGAGCCTCACATTACTCTTCCAGTGACCTGCTGGAAATGATATATGTTTAAACACTTGATACTTGACAGGGTCGTAACTCAAATGAGACAGATAGTGTCACTCTTAGTGTGACATTGTTTACTGTATACTTGACTCAAGTGCTCACACTCTGACTACAAGCAATCCTTAACAGCTAATTATGCATATTAATCATTGTTTGATGGGCATTCTGTAGATATCAATGTATACTACCCATCAAAAGTTAAGACTCACAAGTGTAAATGTAGCCAATTACTTAAATCAGCTGTTCTAAACTAGATTTTACTAAATATTCCATCATGTTTAAAGGTAGTGTTTACACATGAACTGATGAATTGTAAAACATATTCGTAATATTGAAAAGATTCTTTTCAGGAGTTCAATACATCATGAAACTCAGTGAAAATTGGCGAATTCTTAACAAAACTTTACACCAAAACGCAGCTGTTCACATGCACGATATTTGCACATGGTTTTCAGAGGATTGATGCATGATCTTCGTGCAATTCATCTGCATAAGGTTTGCAGATGGTTCCCCTAAGTTAGTGGAGAAATTCATCTTCGATGTAACCATGTATATATATATATATATATACATACATATATGAGTGCTTTAAGTGAGTCTAAACTTTTTGATGGGGAGTATATATTTATGATGGGTATATTCTGTACATATCAATGTATATTTATGATGGGCATTCTGTACATATCAATGTATATTTATGCTTGTACATATGCATATTTCTGATGGGCATTCTGTATATTTCTATTCATCAATGTATATTCATGATGGGTATTCTGTACATATCAATGTATATTTATGATGGGCATTCTGTACATATCAATGTATATTTATGATGGGCATTCTGTACATATCAATGTATATTTCTGATGGGCATTCTGTACATATCAGTGTATATTTATGATGGACATTCTGTGCATATAAATGGATATTTATGATCCTGTAGTTGAACATACATCTGTGAGGCCCAACCAGTTATGATCCAGTGCTCGCTAACGACGGGCATTGCCCAATACCAGGCCTACCAAAGAAAATTTTCCCATTGTGCAGAAAAATGCTGAAAAGCCCACATTAATCGTGGAAATAGCAATATAAACATATTACCTCGCTACTGAAACAGCAAAAACAGCAATTTTAAATCGCTAAACCTGGATAAAAAAATGAAGAGCCTGCAACTTCGACTTTGAGCCTGCGCACATGGACGAGGAAGTCTCCACTGCATGTTGACATTTTCCAGCTTGGACAAAAGTTACATTCCCTTTTTAAAGTATTTCTGTTGTGGTATTTGGCATTTATCACCATGATACTTGTGTGCATACTTGTTTAGTTTACTTTTCATTCATATGAAATGATTGACAGCAATTATTTCGACATATTCAATACATTTTCTACGCAAGGCAATTCAAGGTTGCTCAGAAATTTGAAAGAAGCGCGGATCTTAACGTGCATGGGCAGTAGAGGTCAAAGTTCGTGGATATATTAAATGTTGCAGTTTCAGTTTTACTGTTTTACTGTTTCAGTAGCGAGGTAATATGCTTACGTTGCTATTTCTGCGATTTATGTGGGCTTTTCTGCGTTTTCTGCACAGTGGGAAAGATTTCTTTGGTACGCCTGAACCCATGATATTTTTAGCAGCGATCCACATGCTATGGGCGCCGCATTGATGATAGTCTGAACTCAACACTTGACAGATCCTCCAGCCATGTGATCCTTGGTCATCATTCGGTCACTCTTAGATATTTCAGCAATCGAGTCTCGGCCAGACAATCCATTGATCAACACTGTTAGCATAAAACCAGGACTAACATGCCGGAATGATTTCACAAACCATCCCACTTGCTCAAACCAACTTGTGTGGGGATTCCCCACCATCCGGAGGGCGTCGACCTCTGCTGAATATCTAAGATCACCTATTTTTTTTCAGAACTTTTTCACTACACCATATTGAATTTATAAAAATTACCAAATTCAATTTTTTCTTGCACCAAGGAACCAACAGTGCCAGGTCCCAAGAGACCGTGGGATTCCATGCTGGCAGGGTTGGAAGCTGCATCAGGGGTACACAAACAGGGCTGGAAGCTGCATCAGGGGTACACAAACAGGGCTGGAAGCTGCATCAGGGGTACACAAACAGGGCTGGAAGCTGCATCAAGGGTACACAAACAGGGCTGGAAGCCGCATCAGTGCGCTGGGTACACAAACAGGGCTGGAAGCTGCATCAAGGGGTACACAAACAGGGCTGGAAGCTGCATCAGGGGTACACAAACAGGGCTGGAAGCTGCATCAGGGTACACAAACAGGGCTGGAAGCTGCATCAGGGGTACACAAACAGGGCTGGAAGCTGCATCAGGGGTACACAAACAGGGCTGGAAGCTGCATCAAGGGTACACAAACAGGGCTGGAAGCTGCATCAGGGGTACACAAACAGGGCTGGAAGCTGCATCAGGGGTACACAAACAGGGCTGGAAGCTGCATCAGTGGTACACAAACAGGGCTGGCAGCTGCATCATCAGGGGTACACAAACAGGGCTGGAAGCTGCATCAGGGGTACACAAACAGGGCTGGAAGCTGCATCAAGGGTACACAAACAGGGCTGGAAGCTGCATCAAGGGTACACAAACAGGGCTGGAAGCTGCATCAGGGGTACACAAACAGGGCTGGAAGCTGCATCAAGGGTACAAAAACAGGGCTGGAAGCTGCATCAGGGTACACAAACAGGGTTGGAAGCTGCATCAAGGGTACCCAAACAGGGCTGGAAGCTGCATCAAGGGTACACAAACAGGGCTGGCAGCTGCATCTGGGGGTACACAAACAGGGCTGGAAGCTGCATCAGGGGTACACAAACAGGGTTGGAAGCTGCATCAGGGGTACACAAACAGGGTTGGAAGCTGCATCAAGGGTACCCAAACAGGGCTGGAAGCTGCATCAAGGGTACACAAACAGGGCTGGCAGCTGCATCTGGGGCTACACAAACAGGGCTGGCAGCTGCATCAGGGCTACTACACAAACAGGGTTGGAAGCTGCATCAGGGCTACACAAACAGGGCTGGAAGCTGCATCAGGGTACACAAACAGGGTTGGAAGCTGCATCAGGGTACACAAACAGGGCTGGCAGCTGCATCAGGGTACACAAACAGGGTTGGAAGCTGCATCAGGGGTACACAAACAGGGCTGGAAGCTGCATCAGGGGTACACAAACAGGGCTGGAAGCTGCATCAAGGGTACACAAACAGGGCTGGAAGCTGCATCAGGGGTACACAAACAGGGCTGGAAGCTGCATCAGGGGTACACAAACAGGGCTGGAAGCTGCATCAGGGTACACAAACAGGGCTGGAAGCTGCATCAGGGCCTACACAAACAGGGCTGGAAGCTGCATCAGGGGGTACACAAACAGGGCTGGAAGCTGCATCAAGGGTACACAAACAGGGCTGGAAGCTGCATCAGGGGTACACAAACAGGGCTGGAAGCTGCATCAGGGGTACACAAACAGGGCTGGAAGCTGCATCAGGGGTACACAAACAGGGTTGGAAGCTGCATCAGGGGTACACAAACAGGGCTGGAAGCTGCATCAGGGGTACACAAACAGGGCTGGAAGCTGCATCAAGGGTACACAAACAGGGCTGGAAGCTGCATCAGGGGTACACAAACAGGGCTGGAAGCTGCATCAAGGGTACACAAACAGGGCTGGAAGCTGCATCAGGGGTACACAAACAGGGCTGGAAGCTGCATCAGGGGTACACAAACAGGGCTGGAAGCTGCATCAAGGGTACACAAACAGGGCTGGAAGCTGCATCAGGGGTACACAAACAGGGCTGGAAGCTGCATCAGGGGTACACAAACAGGGCTGGAAGCTGCATCAGGGGTACACAAACAGGGCTGGAAGCTGCATCAAGGGTACACAAACAGGAAGAGACTTACCTTTGTTTCAGGTATTCTTCAAATTCTTTACACATATGGCGGCCATCTTTCATCCGCAGTGCTAGTGCCTCAAACCCAGCAGTACTGGTGAAGTGCGTGCCCTGGGAATATATAATAATAATGATAACAATAGTCCATTTATATAATGATAACAATAGTCATTTATCCATGCACATTGCATGCTCAAAGAGCTGTCAGGTGCTCAAGGTTCAAAATCAGACTACCATCGTATCATACCAGGTACCCAGTTTTACTGCTGGGTGGACAGAGGCAAGTCTGAACAAACTCAATTGCCTAAGGTGAGACCACATGTATCACGTATGCTTCATTGTGGGGTAGGACTGAAACTCTCAGGAGTCAAGCTGCCAAACACGGTCAACCATCCGAGGACTGTCCACAACCACCGTTGCTTAACCTGAACTCTACACACAGGTACACACACCGCCATAATATACACAGAGTCCATGGATAATAAGAAAAAAATTACAATACTGAAAGGAAATTTCAAACAACTCTTCATTCAGTATATGACACATGGAACTTAATAATTTCACAATACTGTGTTGGCTCCCAGCTGGAGATCTATCATGAGGATTTGTCCACGTCAACATACTACTCACTGTGTATGACAGATGGAACTATTTCACAATAATGTGTTGGCTCCCAGCCGGAGATCTATCATTAGGATTTGTCCACGTCAACATACTGCACACTGTGTATGACAGATGGAACTATTTCACAATAATGTGTTGGCTCCCAGCCGGAGATCTATCATGAGGATTTGTCCACGTCAACATACTACACACTGTGTATGACAGATGGAACTATTTCACAATAATGTGTTGGCTCCCAGCCGGAGATCTATCATGAGGATTTGTCCACGTCAACATACTACACACTGTGTATGACAGATGGAACTATTTCACAATAATTTGTTGGCTCCCAGCCGGGAGATCTATCATTAGGATTTGTCCACATCAACATACTGCACACTGTGTATGACAGATGGAACTATTTCACAATAATGTGTTGGCTCCCAGTGGGAGATCTATCGTTAGGATTTGTCCACGTCAACATACTACACACACTGTGTATGACAGATGGAGCTATTTCACAATAATGTGTTGGCTCCCAGCGGAGATCTATCATTAGGATTTGTCCACATCAACATATTGTACACTTTGTATGACAGATGGAGCTATTTCACAATAATGTGTAGGCTCCCAGCAGAGATCTATCATGAGGATTTGTCCACGTCAACATACTGCACACTGTGTATGACAGATGGAGCTATTTCACAATAATGTTGTTGGGTCCCAGCCGGAGAGATCTATCATTAGGATTTGTCCACGTCAACATATTGTACACTTTGTATGACAGATGGAGCTATTTCACAATAATGTGTAGGCTCCCAGCAGAGATCTATCATGAGGATTTGTCCACGTCAACATACTGTACACTTTGTATGACAGATGGAACTATTTCACAATACTGTGATGGCTCCCAGCAGGAGATCTATCGTTAGGATTTGTCCACATCAACATATTGTACACTTTGTATGACAGATGGAACTATTTCACAATAATGTGTTGGGTCCCAGCAGAGATCTATCATTAGGATTTGTCCACGTCAACATACTACACACTGTGTATGACAGATGGAACTATTTCACAATACTGTGATGGCTCCCAGCAGGAGATCTATCATTAGGGTTTGTCCACGTCAACATACCACACACTGTGTATGACAGATGGAACTATTTCACAATACTGTGATGGCTCCCAGCCGGAGATCTATCGTTAGGATTTGTCCACGTCAACATACACACACTGTGTATGAGAGATGGAACTATTTCACAATAATGTGTAGGCTCCCAGCAGGAGATCTATCGTTAGGATTTGTCCACATCAACATATTGTACACTTTGTATGACAGATGGAACTATTTCACAATAATGTGTTGGGTCCCAGCAGAGATCTATCATTAGGATTTGTCCACGTCAACATACTACACACTGTGTATGACAGATGGAACTATTTCACAATACTGTGATGGCTCCCAGCAGGAGATCTATCATTAGGATTTGTCCGATCAACATACCACACACTGTGTATGACAGATGGAACTATTTCACAATACTGTGTGATGGCTCCCAGCCGGAGATCTATCGTTAGGATTTGTCCACGTCAACATGCCACACACTGTGTATGACAGATGGAACTATTTCACAATACTGTGATGGCTCCCAGCAGGAGTTCTATCATTAGGATTTGTCCACATCAACATACTACACACTGTGTATGACAAGTGGAACTATTTTACAATAATGGGTTGGGTCCCAGCCGGAGATCTATCATTAGGATTTGTCCACGTCAACATACTACACACTGTGTATGACAGATGGAACTATTTCACAATAATGTGTTGGCTCCCAGCAGGAGATCTATCGTTAGGATTTGTCCACGTCAACATACTACACACTGTGTATGACAGATGGAACTATTTCACAATAATGTTTTGGTTTCCAGCGGAGATCTATCATTAGGATTTGTCCACATCAACATACTACACACTGTGTATGACAGATGGAGCTATTTCACAATAATGTGTTGGTTTCCAGCGGAGATCTATCATTAGGATTTGTCCACGTCAACATACTACACACTGTGTATTACAGGTGTAGCTATTTCACAATAATGTGTTGGCTCCCAGTAGGAGATCTATCGTTAGGATTTGTCCACATCAACATACTACACACTGTGTATGACAGATGGAACTATTTCACAATAATGTGTTGGTTTCCAGATGGGAGATCTATCATTAGGATTTGTCCACATCAACATACTGCACACTGTGTATGACAGATGGAACTATTTCACAATACTGTGATGGCTCCCAGAAGGAGTTCTATCATTAGGATTTGTCCACGTCAACATACTGCACACTGTGTATGACAGATGGAGCTATTTCACAATAATGTGTTGGCTCCTAGCCGGAGATCTATCATGAGGATTTGTCCACGTCAACATACTACACACTGTGTATGACAGATGGAGCTATTTCACAATAATGTGTTGGCTCCTAGCCGGGAGATCTATCGTTAGGATTTGTCCACGCCAACATACTACACACTGTGTATGACAGATGGAGCTATTTCACAATAATGTGTTTGGCACCCAGCGGAGATCTATCATTAGGAATTGTCCACATGAACATACTGCACACTGTGTATGACAGATGGAACTATTTCACAATAATGTGTTGGGTTCCAGCGGAGATCTATCATTAGGATTTGTCCACGTCAATATACTGCACACTGTGTATGACAGATGGAACTATTTCACAATAATGTGTTGGCTCCCAGCCGGAGATCTATCATTAGGATTTGTCCACATCAACATACTGCACACTGTGTATGACAGATGGAACTATTTCACAATAATGTGTTGGCTCCCAGCGGGAGATCTATCATTAGGATTTGTCCACATCAACATACTGCACACTGTGTATGCAACTTTATACATCATCTATGTAGTCAAAATCACAATGAAGAATTAACACTGAAGCTCACGGGAAACTGTTGAAATGTCTGTGGGATTCATGTGAAAGAAAGGTCTGCTGACTGAAAGGAAGGTCTGCTGACTGAAAGAAAGGTCTGCTGACTGAAAGGAAGGTCTGCTGACTGAAAGAAAGGTCTGCTGACTGAAAGAAAGGTCTGCTGACTGATGATGATGAGAAGGACGGATGATCTGGTCAATGTACAGGACCAAGCATTTTGATACTAATTTGAAGGATCAAGTTAGGGCACTGGCTTATCCAGGTTGGCTTATCAAGATTCATATATGCAGTACAGAAGCTAAGCCAGGTAGAAATAGGTTTGTTCAACACCTACTACATAAAAAAGGTGTGACTGTCCTGTTTGGTCCAGGAAAGCCTGTTGAGCAAGGTAATCTAAATCCCAAACAGAGGTGGTCTAATGGAAGGCTTCATTGTACAAACTACATTCAGTGATACATTTAATGAAGTTATGTGAATTTCTCTTAAAGCACATCAACGCCCCCTTGAGCATGTGTGGTCGTGTGAGATACCAAGGGAGGTAACTCATCTATACATATTTCCATCTAACAAAGTTGAACTTAGACTACCATCTGAAACAAAATGTCAGCCCAACAAATTACACCTCTGTCATACACTATGACACTTGGTCAGAAAATCATTACCACCAAAAAAATTCTTCCTACATGAAATTTAGTAGCAGTAAATTAATACATCTAAACGATGACCTATTTTGGGGTAGTTCTTACAACTATGTACTAGTACCTCAATGACTGTTGCTGATGTCCCTATTATGAACAACGTATCAATAACTCTAGACAACTGAAACTCTTCATTGGGGCCAGAACTGTAATTGCTTGTTTTGTGTAAGCACATTGTTCGAAAAACTGATTCCGCAATAAATTGAGGATTTCCACCTGAAACTGATGGGTACTGTTGAGGTCTTCCTTCCCCTTCGGAGATGAGATAAACGAGGTTGTGAAACTAAGTATTGAAGTTCCCTCATTTCAATTGTACAGTCTCCAACACCCTCATGATTTCAGAGATAAACAATTGACTTTGTTGCCCTTGTATGTGTTTGTGATGGAACAACCATGTGGCAGGATAATTGACTTCCCTCAACACCATCCCATCAACACCTTCCCTTCAACATCATCCCTCTACATCATCCCTTCAACACCATCCCCTCTACATCATCCCTTCAACATCATCCCTCAACATCATCCCTCTAAAACCATCCCCTCAACATCATCCCTTCAACATCATCCCTTCAACACCATCCCCTTAAAAACATCATTCCTTCCACACCATCCTCTACATCATCCCCTCAAAACCATCCTCTCAACATCATCCCTCTACATCATCCCTCAACACCATTTCTCAACACCATCCGTTCAACACCATCCACTCCACATCATCCCTCTCCACACCATCCTCTCAGCACCATCCCTCAACACCATCCATCCTACACCATCCTCTCAACACCATCCCTCTACACTAATTCCCTTAAACACCATCCCTCTACATCATCCTCTCAACATCATCCCTCAACACCATCCCTCTACATACCCATCCCTCAACACCATCCCTCAACACCATCCTTCAACACCATCCTCTACATCATCCCTCAACACCATCCTCCAACACCATCCCATCAACACCATCCATCTACACCATCTTCTCAACACCATCCCTCTACACCATCCCCTTTAAACAAGATCCCTCTACATCATCCTCTCAACACCATCCTCAACATCAACCCTCCATATCATCCCCTCAACACCATCCCTCAACACCATCCCTCAACACCATCCCTCTACATCATCCCTTCAACATCATCCCTCAACACCATCCCTCAACACCATCCATTCAAACCATCCACCATCCCAAACACCAACCCTCTACATCATCCTCTCAACACCATCCCACAACACCATCCCTCTACATCATCCTCTCAACACCATCCCACAACACCATCCTCTACATCATCCTTCTCAACACCTGTCCACAACACCCCTCTTTTAAAACCTCCCTGTTTCACAACATCCTCTCTGTGAACAACACCCTCCCTGTCCTCCAATACCATCCTCCTGTCCACAACACCCTCCCTGTCCACAACACCCTCATTGTCCAAAAGCACCTCCTGTCCACAACATCCCCCAGTCCACAACACCCTCCTGTCCACAACACCCTCATTGTCCACAACACCCTCCTGTCCACAACACCCTCCCCTGTCCACAACACCATCCCTGTCCACAACACCCCAATGTCCACAACATCCTCCCTGTCCACAACACCCTCCCTGTCCACAACATCCTCCTGTCCACTACAAACATCCTTCCCTGTCCACAACACCTCCTCCTCCCTGTCCACAACATCCTCCCTGTCCACAACATCTCCCTGTCCTGTCAACATCCCTCCCCTGTCCACAACATCCACCCTGTCTAATAACACCCTCCTCCCTGTCCATCCTCCAACACCTGTCCTGTCCATCCTTCCATCCATCCCTCCTCCACAACACCTCCTATTCTTCTTCCTTTCATCCCAGTCCATCCCTCCACCCTCCCTGTCCACAACACCCTCCATGTCCACAACATCCTCCCTGACCACCATCCACCCTCCACTGTCCATTTCCACCCTCCATCCCAGTCCACAAATGTCCATTTATCCTCAACATCGTCCACCACCACAACTTCTTCCCTGTCCACAACACACCTCCTCCTTCCAACTGTCCTCTCCCTGTCCACAAATACCTCCCTGTCCAACATTCCAGTCACAACACCTCCTTGTCCACACAACACCCTCCCAGTCCACCCAACACCTCCCTCCCGTGTCACAACACACCTCCCTGTCCACACACCATCCTGTCCACCACAACATTCATCCATGTCCACAACACCTCCCTGTTCATTGTCCATTCATCCTCCTGTTCAAATATCCATCCTTTCCACAACATCCTCCTTCTTAGTCCATCAAGCAACATCATCCTGTCCACAACACTCCTTCCTTGACCTCCATCCATCCACTCCTTCTTGTCCTGTCCACACCACTCTTATGTTCACAACATCACTCCTGTCCACTTCCTTGTCCTCCCTGTCCACAACACCTCCTCCTAGTCCACATAAATATCATCCTCGTGTCACAACACCCTCCTGTTCCATCATACTTCCTTGTCCATCCCTCCTCCATTCTTAAATACCCTCCCTGTCCATTTGTCCATGTCCATTTCCACACCCTCCTGTCCACAACACCTCCCTTCCATGTCCATCATCCTGTTCATGAATCCCTCCCTGTCCTCCAACACCCTCCTTGTCCACAACAACATCTGTCCCTGTCTCCATTCATCCTCAGTCCAGTCCTCACAATATCCTCCTGTGCCTCACAACACCCTCCACAGTCCATGCTTTCCTGTCCACTCCACTCCTCCCTTCCCTTGTCCACCTCCATGCCCTCCACCCTCCTTCTTCCTTTCGGTTTCCTCCTGTCCTTCCTGTCCTTCTTCCTCCATGGGTCTTCCTCCATTCCTCCAGTCCTTCCTGTCCTGTGTTGATCCTGGGATCCTTCGGGTTTCCTCCTGTCCTGTGTCTGGTTCCTCCTGTCCTTCCTCCTTGTCCTTCCTTGTCCTCCGGCCTCGGTCCGGTGTCCGGCGTTGTCGTGGCCACTCCTGTGTCCGGCGTCCTGTGTCCATCCGGTGTCGTGTGCCTCCGGCGTCCGTCGTGTGTCGTATTCCGGTTGGCCGTGTCGTCGTCCGGCCAGTCTGTCCGGCGTATCCTGTCTGTGTCCGGCGTCGTCGTCGTCTGTGTCGTGTCCGCTGTGGCCTGGGTCCGGTCTGTGTTATCGGGTCGTTCGGGTCGCTCCAACATCCTCCTGTCCACAACACCCTCCCTGTCTCCAACACTCCTCCCTGTCCACAACACCCTCCTCCTCCACAACACCCCTCCCTCAACACACCTCCCTGCCCCCAACACCCTCCTGTGTCCCAACACCTCCCCTGTCTCCCAACACCCTCCCTGTCCACAACATCCTCCCCTGTCCACAACACCCTCCCTGTCTCCAACACCCTCCCTGTCCACAACAACCTCCCTGTCTCACAACACCCCTCCCTGTTCACAACACCCTCCCATTCCACAACACCCCGCTTTCTTCAATGGCTATCCCTCCTCTGACTGCTGTCACTTCTCTGGCTGTATAAGAAGTTTTGACGCGTGACAGTAGCCACAATTTCCTGTGTGGTTTCTCCAGAATGTCAGTCAGCTGGTTGACACATTCAGCCCTGCATAGTCCATCATAGTATCGGGCCACCATCCAGTAGTGTGCCTCTATCATCAACATCAATAACTGAACAAATGAAAAAGACTGTGCTCAAACTGCGCAAGGTCATTCAGGGGTGATCACCGCTTGCTGAAAAGCATGTACAATGCATTGACCCCCTAAAAATTAATGTATAAAGGCAGCAACCCCTGCATGTCAAGTACAAAATAAATTACCACCCCACTATTACATTGTGTACTCAAATTACCATCCCTACCACTATTACTTGTGTGCTCAACTACCATCCCCACTATTACTTGTGTACCAAATTACCATCCCCACTATTACTTGTGTACCAAATTACCATCCCCACTATTACTTGTGTACCAAATTACCATCCCCACTATTACTTGTGTACAAATTACCATCCCCACTCATTACACTTGTGTACCAAATTACCATCCCCACATTACTTGTGTACCAAATTACCATCCCCACTATTACTTGTGTACAATATTGATGACCTCCTCGACCCACACACATGAACTGTCCCCTGACAAATGGAGTAGTATTTAAAACATGATGAGTTACATTTCAAAGATTATGCACATCATATTAAACTAAAGATAAATAATTGACATAATTGGTTTCATAACTGATCACACAAACTCTCAAGAGAGTTGACATCAAGCTTCCAAAAGACACAATGACATCACGCAAAGTGACATCATGTCACAGAGCATCAAGCCAAATGACATTGAGCTAATGACATCAAGCCAATACCATCATACCAATGGCATCAAGCCAATGACAGCAAGGAAAATGACATCGCTTCCAATGACATCAAGCCAAATGACATCAAGCCAGTGACTTCAAGCCAAATTACATAAAGCAAAATGATGTTAAATAAAATGACATTAAGTGACATCTGTCCGATGGACATCAAGTCAAATGACCAAAGCCAATATTCCACACTTTTGTTACTAAGCTGGACTAAACTCCCCTTGACCTTCACTCTGGTGAGCTATGACAACAGCTACATGTATACTGTCAGCACAGATTACAATCAAGCTCTGTAGCTTACATGACCTGAAGGGTTGCACATCGATAACTGGAGGTTCAGGGATGCACATCGATAACTAGAGGTGCAGGGATGCGCATCAATAACTAGAGGTGCAGGGATGCATCAATAACTAGAGGTTCAGGGATGCACATCGATAACTAGAGGTTCAGGGATGCACATCGATAACTAGAGGTTCAGGGATGCACATCGATAACTAGAGGTTCAGGGATGCACATTGATAACTAGAGGTTCAGGGATGCACATTGATAACTGGAGGTTCAGGGATGCACATCGATAACTAGAGGTGCAGGGATGCGCATCAATAACTACTAGAGTTCAGGGATGCACATCGATAACTAGAGGTTCAGGGATGCACATCGATAACTAAAGGTTCAGGGATGCACATCGATAACTAGAGGTTCAGGGATGCGATCAATAACTAGAGGTTCAGGGATGCACATCGATAACTAGAGGTTCAGGGATGCACATCGATAACTGGAGGTTCAGGGAAGCACATTGATAACAGGAGGTTCAGGGATGCACATTGATAACTGGAGGTTCAGGGATGCATGTCAATAACTAGGGTTCAGGGATGTGCATTGATAACTGGAGGTTCAGGGATGCACATCGATAACTAGTGGTTCAGGGATGCATATCGATAACTGGAGGTTCAGGGATGCACATCGATAACTGGAGATTGAGGGAGGCACATCGATAACTAGAGGTTCAGGGATGTGCATCAATAACTAGAGGTTCAGGGATGCACATCGATTACTGGAGGTTCAGGGATGAACATCGATAACTGGAGGTTCAGGGATGCACATCGATAACTGGAGGTTCAGGGATGCATATCGATAACTGGAGGTTCAGGGATGCACATCGATAACTGGAGGTTCAGGGATGCACATCGATAACTGGAGGTTCAGGGATGCATATCGATAACTGGAGGTTCAGGGATGGAGGTTCTCGATAACTGGAGGTTCAGGGATGCACATCGATAACTGGAGGTTCAGGGATGCACATCGATAACTAGACGTTCAGGGATGCACATCAATAACTGGAGGTTCAGGGATGCGCATCGATAACTAAAGGTTCAGCGTTGCACATCAATAACTAGAGGGTCAGGGATGCACATCGATAACTGGAGGTTCAGGGATGCACATTGATAACTACAGGTTCAGGGATGCACGTCGATAACTAGGGGTACAGGGATGCGATTGATAACTAGAGGTTCAGGGATGCACATCGATAACTAGAGGTTCAGGGATGCACATTGATAACTGGAGGTTCAGGGATGCACATTGATAACTAGAGGTTCAGGGATGCACATTGATAACTAGAGGTTCAGGGATGCACATTGATAACTGGAGGGTCAGGGATGTGTAGGTAGATGGTGTGTCAGTCTTTACCCACCTGGTGATATCTGGTTTAAACCCTGTACATGTTTGTGAGTCGAGGTAAACCCTGTACATGTTTGTGGGTCCAGGTAAAACCCTGTACATGTTTGTGAGTCCAGGTTAAACCCTGTACATGTTTGTGAGTCCAGGTAAAACCCTGTACATGTTTGTGAGTCCAGGTAAACCCTGTACATGTTTGTGAGTCCAGGTAAACCCTGTACATGTTTGTGAGTCCAGGTAAATCCTGTACATGTTTGTGAGTCCAGGTAAACCCTGTACATGTTTGTGAGTCCAGGTAAATCCTGTACATGTTTGTGAGTCCAGGTAAACCCTGTACATGTTTGTGAGTCCAGGTAAACCCTGTACATGTTTGTGAGTCCAGGTAAAACCCTGTACATGTTTGTGAGTGCAGGTAAAACCCTGTACATGTTTGTGAGTCAAGGTAAAACCCTGTACATGTTTGTGAGTCCAGGTAAAACCCTGTACATGTTTGTGAGTCCAGGTAAAACCCTGTACATGTTTTAAGTCCAGGTAAAACCCTGTACATGTTTTAAGTTAAGGTGCAATATGGAATCTGGAGAGTCTGGAGAGATTATTGCTACATTTTGACAGATGACCACAGTAAACTGTCACACCTACGGTGGCATGAATGTTAAAACCTGTATGTATGTATCTACACATCGGCTGTCCACATGCTGCTGACAGAGTGGGTGACAAGTCGGACCTGGCCTCCTCCATCAACAACTATATAAATAGACCACGACCTCGTAATCACACAGCGACAGTGTTATCTTCCTGGTGCTCTGTCAGTGTGAGATCACACAAGGAAACATCCCTGTTAGACAATCACTGGGTCACCAAGTCCTCAGTAAACATGTGGATCGCCAATCAACAGATTGTGTCCCAAACATTATCAGTGTTGCAAACTCCCACCTGCCCGACTGCCCGACCGCCCGGGGTACTCCCACCTGCCCGACCGCCCGGGCCCGACCGCCCGGGGCCGTCTGTTTTAAAAGTTGCAGTTGTTCAGTTTAAAAAGTTGCACGCCCGATGGTCTGGCTGTTAAATCAGTGTAATTTTGTAATGTATATAATGACTACAGCCTTGACTGAAAAACATTTGAAAACGTGTGTTATTGTGACAATAACCTGACATTAAACAGTTCCCTCCTCTTATTAACGTAACCTTCTTTTTATTTTTCTTAATCCAGAAAATTCTGGACTGGCAACTTTCCAGCCGGTCTGGTAACTTTTGAGAGTTACCAGTCCAGTTGTCTGGCTGAAATTTTTGGGAATTTACAACACTGACATTATATATGGATTGCCACAGACCAGATGTCAAATCTGATGTATCTCGCACACTGCAATATTTACCTTTAAAACATCATGTATAGTGCATTGTAGATTATCTCTTCAAAGTGTACAATTTTTCATCAACTACTGCTTTAAACTGCGATTTTTATCAATCAACTCATCAGAATGTCAGTCTTTTTCTGTATAGTAATTCTTTAAACAATCAAACGTTTTCTCAATTACCTCCTTTTTTAGAAGCAAAATGACAATATTCTGAAAATATTCACTTGTTACCAACTTCTGCTGAAGAACTCGTCCGTTACATTCAGTTAAGTCACAACTGTAATGAAAACATGCAAATATTATCATCCAGGGCCCCGTTCCTAAAAACGATCGTAGCACTACGACTGTCGTAAGCCTATGTTAAAGTATGGGAGATACGATCGTCTCACGGTTACGATCGCTTTGAGGAACGGGGCCCTGCTAATCAAATGGTGCAACTGGTTATCACGAAGACAATAATTGCCGATCACCAAACTGTAAACACAAACTCAAATAAACACACAGATTCTATCAGACACTGGTAATGCTGGATAGCTTTAATGCTCCAAAATCTCACCATTATTTTCTTTACCAGATGGGAGTAAAGGCAGTGTGAAGAAATGTATACTGTGGTATCAAATTAAGGATATGAGGTATTCCATTTTGAAAATGTGAAATGAAATATGTTCTTCCTTGTGGTTACAACAGACCAACATTGCCGATGGTCGTCGTGGTCCGTGATGAGTAACACTTGTATGACGGAGATACACACAAGGAAGCTGAAGCTGCACCTCACTATCATCATTATCTCGGAGGAAGTGTTTCAGTCGGTTGTGAAACACAACTTTCTTAGGAAAAGTTTAACTGATAAGTGTGGCAGAGTTGATACTGAGAAAATCTAAATATCAAACCGTATGTTCACAATAACATACTACAAACAAAAAGTAGGGGAACACCGTAAAATTTGATAGTCATACATAAACGTGGTGAGGTCATTGATATTTTTAGGTAAATGCAACTTTTTGTGTGGTTAACAGGCTTTTGAAACGGTATGTTGGAATATGCAGTGAAGCACTGATTTAACATCCGTTGAGTTTGAGTGAAAAGAAACATTCTCAAATACAGCAAAAAGCAAGAATGTTGAAATGTTCCCCCTACATGAATCTGGACCAGACATTCTAAGTGAGGTGTGGACGAGCCAAGTCCACAGGTACCACAAGAGTGGCACAATAGGAGGTGTGGACGAGCCAAGTCCACAGGTACCACAAGAGTGGCACAATAGGAGGTGTGGACGAGCCAAGTCAACAGGTACCACCACAATAGGAGTGGACGAGCCAAGTCCACAGGTACCACAAGAGTGGCACAATAGGAGGTGTGGACGAGCCAAGTCCACAGGTACCACAAGAGTGGCACAATAGGAGGTGTGGACGAGCCAAGTCCACAGGTACCACAAGAGTGGCACAATAGGAGGTGTGGACGAGCCATGTCCACAGGTCCACAGGTACCACAGGTACCACAAGAGCACAATAGGAGGTGTGGACAAGCAAAGTCCACAGGTACCACAAGAGCGGCACAATAGGAGGTGTGGACGAGCCAAGTCCACAGGTACCACAAGAGCTGCACAATAGGAGGTGTGGACGAGCCAAGTCAACAGGTACCACAAGAGTGGCACAATAGGAGGTGTCGGAAGAGCCAAGTCCACAGGTACTACAACAGTGGCACAATAGGAGATGTGGACGAGCCAAGTCCTTTAGTCACTCATTACACCTGCAGTGTTACACCTGCAATGGTACACCTGCAATATTACACCTGCAATGTTACACCTGCAATATACACCTGCAATGTTACACCTGCAATGTTACACCTGCAATGTTACACCTGCAATGTTACACCTGCAATGTTACACCTGCAATGTTATGTTTCAGTTGCAACGCTACAGCTACAATGTTTGGACCAACAGTGATTTAGATGTACCCACTGAGTGTAGCAGGCCATTTCTTCTCCGGTCTAAACTTCCCCGGGAGAATGTGGCACCTGCAACAAATTATTACAAACATTTGGTTTTGACTTAAAGTTTGGTACACCTGCAATGGTCCACACCTGCAATGTGACACCTGCACTGTGACCTGCAATGTATACATGTTTGCAATGTGAATATACCTGCAATCCATCCACCTCCAATGGCCACACCTGCAATGTGACACCTGCAATAGTTACACCTGTCCACACCAGTCACCATATGATGTAAACACCAATGCACACCTTGATGGGTAAAACACCTGCAATGTTACACCTGCAATGTTTGACACCTGCATTGGTGTATTTATACACCTGCAATGGAACATTATGCACATAAGCTTGACACCTGCAATGTTTTGCTTCAGGTGAATGAAATATGCTACACCTATCCATGACAAGTATACCCCTTATCAAACCTTGTTTTTTTAATTTAGAATAAGGCAATATAGTGGAATGATAGATGATACAGCATTTGATATAGATATTGTGTTGGGTTGTTGTTGTGTTGATGGTAAAACAATAGCAATCATATTATTTATAATAAAGTAAAGATAATTTTTGTAATATTAAATTATTGTTAATAATTTGGAATTAGGGAATTGTGATCAAACATGATTATTTTTACCAGTGGTTGTTTATGTTTTAGTACTCATGTCACAGAGATGCTCATTCCGGGAAAAACTACTTTAATTTCCCCAGAAGAGGTCTTTGTCCTCAGGATATTCTTACCCTGGGGAAAGTTTGAACCCAGCAAAGTCCTTTTACACACAATCTACTGATATTTGTACCCATGTGGGGATTCCAGAACCAGGCTTGGGGCGTCTTTACCCATGTGGGATTGAACCGGGTCTTGGTGTGATTAACGCTTTAACCATTAGGCTACCCACCGCCCCCACAATGGAAGACACCCGCTATAGTGAACTTGTCGGTCATCTCTCTACTGGTCAGCACCCATCATCATCTCACCCTTTTGATATAAGAACAAAGGTGGTAAAGAAGTAGCCTTAAAGGTCACATGCAACGTATAAATACAACTCTGCAGATTCTGATACCTTTGGGTATGGACTTAGCCGTACAAATCATCAAAAATGCAAATTCAACTTATAAAGTTGAAAAATAACGCGATGAAAAAAAACGCACGAAATCGCAGTTCAAACGATTCACTAATTTTCCCCCAGCGTTTTGGGGGGTATTCAAGTGGTTCCAACAACTGGGCTGCACTCATAGCATGTGCGCAGTGAAACAGGTTCGCACAACTTGGAAGCAGGTTGTCCGTGAATACTCGGTGAAGGCTTGATATCTCACAGGCGCGAGCTTTTTATATGTTATGACAGTAAATTAACTGTTTATACAATTTCATTTGTCTATTTCACCACACGTTCTTCTTACCAAGTCACTTTCTCAGTTCGATACTTAAAAGCAATGTCATTATTTAGCGTTGACAGAATTTCTAACTGAGATATAGATATGTCGTTGCCATAAAACTCAATGTCTTGTTTTATTGACACCTGTGTGCCTGTCTGCTAATGACAATATTCAACACACAAGTGCGATCACTGACCACATGCAATTTGAACTTAACACCAATCAGGCTATACACCACAAACAAAATGCATTGATTTATGGCCCGAGTTCGGTCTGTCACATTATGTAATTACACAGACAGGCAGGTGTGATACTTGTAATGATGTAATGATGTCTATTGATTGCAAAATGTTATACACAAAAATGAGCATGTATTTACAAAACCCAACATCTCTATATATACACACACAATGAGACGTGAGGGCATCTGCAAATGAACCACCCATTACACTTGAGTGCACGCCCACCCGCTCTGACTGGGTTCGGTGTCCCGGCTGCTTCGTTTCGAGGGAAGTAAACCCAAGTACACAATATTGCACTTTTGATTTGCGATTGTACGCGTATAATTTTGTTTATATGTGTTTTCATAACCAGCAATGTTTATTATATGTCATGAATAAGTGATAATTGTGTTATAATTATATTTGATTTTTTGGTTGCATGTGACCTTTAATAGTTGATTCAAGGGTGGGGGAAACTTTGGCCTAGGACAGATCAACTTTCCCCGAGGAAGATTAAGCCTAGGGGGGAAAGTTTGGCCATGGGGAAAGTTTGGCCTGTTTAGGCTTTGTCTCCCAGCTAACTCTGAGACTGACACGGTTCAAATGGAAGGAATATTGTGAGACCTTGAACATAATATAGTATGTAAACTGTTATTTGAATCTGGAACATTGTGAATACAACATATGCACAGACTACAATACATAAAATGTAAACCCTTGTCTGCATATACTACATTGTGTCACATTCACACAACATATGTCACAGACTACAATACCAAAATGAAGGAATCCATACTGTCTGCATATACCACTTATGTCACACCACACTGATTGTCTGTATATACACCACTATGTCACACTACACTGATTGTCTGTATATACAATTCACTATGTCACACCACACTGATTGTCTGTATATACACCACTATGTCACACCACACTGATTGTCTGTATATACACCCACTGTGTCACACCACACTGATTGTCTGTATATACACCACTATGTCACACCACACTGATTGTCTGTATATACACCACTATGTCACACCACACTGATTGTCTGTATATACACCACTATGTCACACCACACTGATTGTCTGTATATACACCACTATGTCACACCACACTGATTGTCTGTATATACACCACTATGTCACACCACACTGATTGTCTGTATATACACCACTGTGTCACACCACACTGATTGTCTGTATATATATACACCACTGATTGTCTGTATATACACACACCACACTGATTGTCTGTATATACACCACTATGTCACACCACACTGATTGTCTGTATATACACCACTATGTCACACCACACTGACACTGATTACACCACTATGTCACACCACACTGATTGTCTGTATATACACTATGTCACACCACACTGATTGTCTGTATATACTGGGTCTGTCTATGTCACCACACTGATTGTCTGTATATACACCACTATGTCACACCACACTGATTGTCTGTATATACACCACTATGTCACACCACTGGGATTGTCTGTATATACACCACTTGTTCTATCACACTGATTATATATACACCACTATGTCACACCACACTGATTGTCTGTATATACACCACTATGTCATGTCACACTGATTGTCTGATTGTCTGTATATACACCACTATGTCACACCACACTGATTGTCTGTATATACACCACTATGTCACACCACACTGATTGTCTGTATATACACCACTATGTCACACCACACTGATTTGTATATACACCACTATGTCACACCACAACTGATTGTCTGTATATACAACCCACTATAGTCACACCACACATTGTCTGTATATACACCACTATGTGATTGTCTGTATATACACCACACCACACTGATTGTCTGTATATACACACTATGTCACACTGATTGTCTGTATATACACCACTATGTCACACCACACTGATTGTCTGTATTGTCACTATGTATACACCACACTGATTGTCTGTATATACACCACTATGTCACACCAGACTGATTGTCTGTATATACACCACTATGTCACACCACACTGATTGTCTGTATATACACCACTATGTCACACCACACTGATTGTCTGTATATACACCACTATGTCACACCACACTGATTGTCTGTATATACACCACTATGTCACACCACACTGATTGTCTGTATATACACCACTATGTCACACCACACTGATTGTCTGTATATACACCACTATGTCACACCACACTGATTGTCTGTATATACACCACTGTGTCACACCACACTGATTGTCTGTATATACACCACTATGTCACACCACACTGATTGTCTGTATATACACCACTATGTCACACCACACTGATTGTCTGTATATACACCACTATGTCACACCACACAGATTATCTATATATACACCACTATGTCACACCACACTGATTGTCTGTATATACACCACTATGTCACACCACACTGATTGTCTGTATATACACCACTATGTCACATCACACTGATTGTCTATATATACACCACTATGTCACACCACACTGATTGTCTGTATATACTGTGTCACTATGTCATTGTCATATACACCACTATGTCACACCAGACTGATTGTCTGTATATACACCACTATGTCACACCACACTGATTGTCTGTATATACACCACTATGTCACACCACACAGATTATCTGTATATACACCACTATGTCACACCACACTGATTGTCTGTATATACACCACTATGTCACACCACACTGATTGTCTGTATATACACCACTATGTCACACCAGACTGATTGTCTGTATATACACCACTGATTGTCTGTATATACACCACTATGTCACACCAGACTGATTGTCTGTATATACACCACTATGTCACATCACACTGATTGTCTGTATATACGCCACTATGTCACACCACACTGTTTGTCTGTATATACGCCACTATGTCACACAACACTGATTGTCTGTATATACGCCACTATGTCACACAACACTGATTGTCTGTATATACGCCACTATGTCACACCACACTGATTGTCTGTATATACACCACTATGTCACACCACACTGACTGTCTGTATATACACCACTATGTCACACTACACTGATTGTCTGCATATACACCACTATGTCACACCAGACTGATTGTCTGTATATACACCACTATGTCACACCACACTGATTGTCTGTATAAACGCCACTATGTCACACCACACTGACTGTCTGTATATACACCACTATGTCACACCACACTGATTGTCTGTATATACACCACTATGTCACACCACACTGTCACACCACACTGATTGTCTGCATATACACCACTATGTCACACCACACTGATTGTCTGCATATACACCACTATGTCACACCACACGGATTGTCTGTATATACACCACTATGTCACACCACACTGATTGTCTGTATATACACCACTATGTCACACCAGACTGATTGTCTGTATATACACCACTATGTCACACCACACTGATTGTCTGCACACATATATATTGCATGTATCATGTGACCTGTGTCAAACTTTGCTTCAGATAAGTGGATCATCGAAACAAAGACGTAGATGTAAATGGAGTGAACTCGGCTTAACATAGAGTAACAAACAGTTGCTGAAAAAACATATTTACTTCAAGTATATGGTTACATGTGCCCCATATCTATATGTATACACACTGTAACCGACCACACACAACTATATGGTTACATGTGCCCCATATCTATATGTATACACACTGTAACCGACACACAATTATATGGCTACATGTGTCCTGTATCTATATGTATACACACTGTAACCGACTACACACACCTGTATGGTTACATGTGCCCCGTATCTATATGTATACACTCTGCAACCTTCCCACACCTGTATGGTTACATGTGCCCCGTATCTGTATGTATACACTCTGTAACAGACCAAACACAACTACATGGTTACATGTGCCCGTATCTATATGCATACACTCTGTAACAGACCACATACAACTACATGGTTACATGTGCCTCGTATCTATATGTATACACTCTGCAACCTACACACAACTACATAGTTACATGTGCCCCGTATCTATATGTATACACTCTGTAACCGACCACATACAACTACATGGTTACATGTGCCCCGTATCTATATGTATACACTCTGTAACCGACCACATACAACTACATGGTTACATGTGCCCCGTATCTATATGTATACACTCTGCAACCTACACACACCTGTATGGTTACATGTGCCTCGTATCTATATATATACACTCTGTAACCGGCCTCACACAACTACATGGTTACATGTGCCCCGTATCTATATTTATACACTCTGTAACCGACCACACACAACTATATGGTTACATGTGCCCCGTATCCATATGCATACACTCTGTAACCGGCCTCACACAACTACATGGTTACATGTGCCCCGTATCTACATGTATACACACTGTAACCCACCACATACAACTACATGGTTATATGTGCCCCGTATCTATATGTATACACTCTGTAACCGACCACACACAACTACATGGTTACATGTGCCTCGTATCTGTATGTATACACTCTGTAACCGACCACACACAACTACATGGTTACATGTGCCCCGTATCTATATGTATACACTCTGTAACCGACCAAACACAACTACATGGTTACATGTGCCCCGTATCTACATGTATACACACTGTAACCCACCACATACAACTACAACTACATGGTTACATGTGCCCCCATATCTACATGTATACACACTGTAACCACCACATACAACTACATGGTTACATGTGCCCGTGATCTATATGTATACACTCTGTAACCGACCACACACAACTACATGGTTACATGTGCCCCGTGATCTATATGTATACACTCTGTAACCCACACAACTCCTGGCATGGTTACATGTGCCCGTATCTACATGTATACATAACCCACCACACACAATATGTTACATACACTACATGTATAACCTGTAACCCACCACACACAACTACATGGTTACATGTGCCCGTATCTTATGTATACACACTGTAACCCACCACACACAACTACATGGTTACATGTATGTCTACATGTATACACCTGTAACCCACCACACACAACTACATGGTTACATGTGCCCCGTGTATCTATATGTATACACTCTGTAACCGACCACACACAACTACATGGTTACATGTGCCCCGTATCTATATGTATACACTCTGTAACTGACCACACACAACTACATGGTTACATGTGCCCCGTATCTATATGCATACACTCTGTAACCGGGCCTCACACACAACTACATGGTTACATGTGCCCCGTATCTATATGTATACACTCTGTAACCGACCACACACAACTACATGGTTACATGTGCCCCATATCTATATGTATACACTCTGTAACCGACCTCACACAACTACATGGTTACATGTGCCCCGTATCTATATGCATACACTCTGTAACCGACCACACACAACTACATGGTTACATGTGCCCCGTATCTAAATGTATACACTCTGTAACCGACCACATACAACTACATGGTTACAGGTCTCCTAAATCACGTCATTTCTAGATGATAGACGTAATAACAGTGTAGGCACCTCTCATGTTACACATGTAACGGGCTGTAACACTGTATGTATGTGAGCTATAACATGCTGTAGTAACATCGGACGTCGCGGTCAACGCGTCAACACGGCCTGGTGAGTGGGGCAGCTACTTCCCACCGCTAACCAAGCATGTATATGTCACAACTGGACACGTAATGTACATAGTGTAACACAGTCCTGGGTTGTTCTTCAACACACGTGAACAAACCAGGTGTGACCGACCTTCGGCGCGGACCTGCGTTGTCGCCACTAAAATAAAATCTACATGGTCAAAATGTACAAACATTGTTTCTCACCCAGAAAGCCTCGGAGTATTGGGACAGTCGTGTCATCCTGTCGACCGCCGTAGATCACTGTCACTTCGCTGCATAACCAACCCGGAAGTTTATACACCGATCACGTGACATGTGATATGTTTTGTCGCAGCACAGTTGAGATAGTGAAACGCCGGCTTGTGTTGACGCCCCGGAGTGTTATTTATTCCTCTCTCTCTCTCTCTCTCTCTCTCTCTCTCTCTCTCTCTCTCTCTCTCTCTCTCTATATCTCTCTACTCTCTCTATCTCTCTCTCTCTCTCAACAAATTGCAAACACATTCTTAGACAGTTTGGTATATGGTCTACTACATATCACTTTTTCAGCTACACCATTGTACAAAAAACATACAGCTGTTATCTAAATGTGGCACCTTGAATTATAAAATATTATCACCTCATACGTACGTGACTAGTTTTTCTGACTAGAGAATTAAGTGACAATGTGATAAATTATTTGAGTAACCTATCAAATATTCCGCATGAGTTTGGCGATTTAGTAACACACGTCTGCTCAAAAACTTTAGAAGTAATTTGGCATACACATTGTAAATCATTATTACTCACATTGTTTTTTCCAAAATACCAACAAATTGCAAAAACATTCTAAAATCAAACCTGATAACTAGACTAGCCGACAATCTGAGGGCGTAGTAGACAAAAAAACGAGTAGCAAAATATTTGATCGATAGCCAGTTGCAACAACATAAAACTCATGAAAATTACCAGTCACTTTTTGCAGTACAAACAGTAAATATGTAGCCCAACTTTCAATTGTTTCAAATAGGATTTTTATTATGAAGAATAATACTTTTTCTCACCTGAAACATCGCTTAAAACACATCAGCATCGTTTTCTTCAGGATTACAAGATTCTATCGTTTCTTCCTTTACAGTTTTTAGTACTACATAAAGACAATATCAGGGTGATCAATATTAATCATCATAAATTTGGCAAAAGGAACATAACAAGACTGTATCCTCGATCGTTCTTTCTCTAGCAAGGCGGGCCCTTTTGCTTTCTGAATTTACCGATATTCTGTCTGAATTTCTGCTCTACGTTTTCCCACTTGAAATAAGAAACAAATGAGTAACGTATGTATAATACATTTCGATACATACCGTTACCCTATAATTATGCTCTTTCACTTAACAAAGACCCAGGACTAATCCAAATGTTATTACAAATATATAAACTCTGTCTGATAATCTACTAAAGTACCTTTCATTTGTACATCAATCCTTCCATCCCATTAAACAATCAAATATTCATATCAATTTTCATATCATTCAGAGAGGTGACCATCTCTTTCCCAACACATAGCTCATTATGTGAAAATAAAAGGACATTAAATAACACTGATTGCCAGTTTAAGTCAGAATGTTTTTAAAAAAAACAAAGTTTCTGGCTTCAAATGATATGACATTTACGTTTGAAACCTTCAACAAATGTTGTTACCTACGTTACCGTTGATAACGTATGTACCAGTTACTTTAGCATGCCTTGATCGAAAACTGGACCACCAAATGATGCCCTTAGCATCGCTTTCCTGTTTGTTATGATGGTAGTTAAAACACACAATGACAATTTGAAAGAATTACACTTTGTAACATGTTTAACATGACGTCTTTAATTATGCATGGTATCACTGAATTTTAAACAACATTACCTCATCAAACTGATGTGGTTTCTCTCTCAAAATGTGTCTTCTGTTCGATGACTGTCCCCACATGAAGTAGGTATAGCCAAAACCTAATCATATTGTTTCGAACACTTAATTCTGTACTTTCTAGTAACGTATGTAACGGTTACGTATGTATATTTTCAATGGTTTTCATTTTCATTTTTGCAAATTTATACACACAACTGATCGTGACATGAGCTGTTTCACAATGCTAGAAATGTGTGTTGTTGGTATAATGTTTTGAGTGAAGTGTCATAGAAATTGAAGTAATTATTGGCATGATAACGTATGTATTGCTTGATTTCTACGCATCTTGTTTGTGGTGTTGAAAAGTAGTTTTTCCAATACTGAACTATACTTTTACTTAAAACGTGTCGTAATTGATTTGGTAAATGTTTTGAGTATAAATAATTTATTCTGTACTTCACTTAAGCCAGAAAGGTACGCTGCTACACTGCCATCCAGAAAAACACAACGTATGTATCCAAAGTTTTGCGACAACATTGTTAACACTCTATAACTATTCCGATTTGGATGGTTTGCCTTCTTATTCTCATTTGTCCCCGGCCGTGATATTGCTGGAATATTGCTAAAAGCGGCGTAAAACCAAACTCAGTCAGTCTTATTCTCATTTGAATGCAGCGTAATAAGTACATTGTTCTTTAAATATTCAATCTGAAACCCAAACTGAAAAATCAAAATGACAGTATTAACTTCGTCACCGACATGGCGACAGTAACGTACGTATCGTTTTGCCAACTTTGCCTTTTCCTGCAATGCCAATATAAGGACAGATGACCCGAAACAGTGTTTGTTGGCTAGGGCGGGTATAAGACTGTGTGAATAATGCAAATACTTGGCACAATATTTGTTGGATTATGAACAATTGGTTGGCGACATCAATTACACCTCATTAGTGATAATGGGTGTCTAGCAAAGCACTGTGCATGGAATTTGATGTCGCATATCGCGCCTGGCACGCGCACTTTGTCTACACTGAACTTACTCACATTTTGCATGCTTTTTGACGCCTTAAGTTCACACACCTGACATTGAAAGTTTAAGAACGACTGATTATTCTCTAGTCTCTGAATGTTGTTAAAAAACACTTTAATTTTAATCTAAACTGCGCGTACGTCATGCGCGTACGTCATGGAAATCAGCGTCTCCGCGCCGTGGGTATGCTGGAGGCTGGAATGGCCCAAAATGAAGTCGCCAGACATGTTGGTGTCCATCGAAACACGATCTCATCTCTCTGGAGACGTTTTTAGCATTATGGAAACACGGTGTCATCTCTATGGAGACGTTTTCAGCATTATGGAAACACGGTCTCATCTGTATGGAGACGTTCTCAGCGTTATGGAAACACGGTGTCATCTCTCTGGAGACGTTTTCAGCATTATGGAAACACGGTGTCATCTCTCTGGAGACGTTTTCAGCATTATGGAAACACGGTGTCATCTGTATGGAGACGTTTTCAGCGTTATGGAAACACGGTGCCATCTCTATGGAGACGTTTTCAGCATTATGGAAACACGGTGTCATCTCTCTGGAGACGTTTTCAGCATTATGGAAACACGGTGTCATCTGTATGGAGACGTTTTCAGCATTATGGAAACACGGTGTCATCTCTCTGGAGACGTTTTCAGCATTATGGAAACACGGTGTCATCTCTATGGAGACGTTTTCAGCATTATGGAAACACGGTGTCATCTGTATGGAGACGTTTTCAGCATTATGGAAACACGGTGTCATCTCTCTGGAGACGTTTTCAGCATTATGGAAACACGGTGTCATCTCTGGAGATGGATGGACACGGTCATCTCTCTGGAGACGTTTTCAGCATTATGGAAACACGGTGTCATCTGTATGGAGACGTTTTCAGCATTATGGAAACACGGTGTCATCTGTATGGAGACGTTTTCAGCATTATGGAAACACGGTGTCATCTTTATGGAGACGTTTTCAGCATTATGGAAACACGGTGTCATCTCTCTGGAGACGTTTTCAGCATTATGGAAACACGGTGTCATCTCTCTGGAGACGTTTTCAGCATTATGGAAACACGGTGTCATCTCTCTGGAGACGTTTTCAGCATTATGGAAACACGGTGTCATCTGTATGGAGACGTTTTCAGCATTATGGAAACACGGTGTCATCTGTCTGGAGACGTTTTCAGCATTATGGAAACACGGTGTCATCTCTCTGGAGACGTTTTCAGCATTATGGAAACACGGTGTCATCTCTATGGAGACGTTTTCAGCATTATGGAAACACGGTGTCATCTCTCTGGAGACGTTTTCAGCATTATGGAAACACGGTGTCATCTGTATGGAGACGTTTTCAGCATTATGGAAACACGGTGTCATCTGTATGGAGACGTTTTCAGCATTATGGAAACACGGTGTCATCTCTCTGGAGACGTTTTCAGCATTATGGAAACACGGTGTCATCTCTCTGGAGACGTTTTCAGCATTATGGAAACACGGTGTCATCTCTCTGGAGACGTTTTCAGCATTATGGAAACACGGTGTCATCTGTATGGAGACGTTTTCAGCATTATGGAAACACGGTGTCATCTCTCTGGAGACGTTTTCAGCATTATGGAAACACGGTGTCATCTGTATGGAGACGTTTTCAGCATTATGGAAACACGGTGTCATCTCTCTGGAGACGTTTTCAGCATTATGGAAACACGGTGTCATCTCTCTGGAGACGTTTTCAGCATTATGGAAACACGGTGTCATCTCTATGGAGACGTTTTCAGCATTATGGAAACACGGTGTCATCTCTCTGGAGACGTTTTCAGCATTATGGAAACACGGTGTCATCTGTATGGAGACGTTTTCAGCATTATGGAAACACGGTGTCATCTCTGGAGACGTTTTCAGCATTATGGAAACACGGTGTCATCTCTCTGGAGACGTTTTCAGCATTATGGAAACACGGTGTCATCTGTATGGAGACGTTTTCAGACGGTGTCATCTCTCTGGAGACGTTTTCAGCATTATGGAAACACGGTGTCATCTCTGGAGACGTTTTCAGCATTATGGAAACACGGTGTCATCTCTATGGAGACGTTTTCAGCATTATGGAAACACGGTGTCATCTGTATGGAGACGTTTTCAGCATTATGGAAACACGGTGTCATCTCTCTGGGGACGTTTTCAGCATTATGGAAACACGGTGTCATCTCTCTGGAGACGTTTTTAGCATTATGGAAACACGGTGTCATCTGTATGGAGACGTTTTCAGCATTATGGAAACACGGTGTCATCTGTATGGAGACGTTTTCAGCATTATGGAAACACGGTGTCATCTGTATGGAGACGTTTTCAGCATTATGGAAACACGGTGTCACGGTGTCATCTCTGGAGACGTTTTCAGCATTATGGAAACACGGTGTCATCTCTCTGGAGACGTTTTCAGCATTATGGAAACACGGTGTCATCTCTGGAGACGTTTTCAGCATTATGGAAACACGGTGTCATCTCTCTGGAGACGTTTTCAGCATTATGGAAACACGGTGTCATCTCTCTGGAGACGTTTTCAGCATTATGGAAACACGGTGTCATCTGTATGGAGACGTTTTCAGCATTATGGAAACACGGTGTCATCTCTCTGGAGACGTTTTCAGCATTATGGAAACACGGTGTCATCTCTCTGGAGACGTTTTCAGCATTATGGAAACACGGTGTCATCTGTATGGAGACGTCATCTGGAGACGTTTTCAGCATTATGGAAACACGGTGTCATCTCTCTGGAGACGTTTTCAGCATTATGGAAACACGGTGTCATCTCTCTGGAGACGTTTTCAGCATTATGGAAACACGGTGTCATCTCTGGAGACGTTTTCAGCATTATGGAAACACGGTGTCATCTCTATGGAGACGTTTTCAGCATTATGGAAACACGGTGTCATCTCTATGGAGACGTTTTCAGCATTATGGAAACACGGTGTCATCTCTATGGAGACGTTTTCAGCATTATGGAAACACGGTGTCATCTCTCTGGAGACGTTTTCAGCATTATGGAAACACGGTGTCATCTGTATGGAGACGTTTTCAGCATTATGGAAACACGGTGTCATCTGTATGGAGACGTTTTCAGCATTATGGAAACACGGTGTCATCTCTATGGAGACGTTTTCAGCATTATGGAAACACGGTGTCATCTGTATGGAGACGTTTTCAGCATTATGGAAACACGGTGTCATCTCTCTGGAGACGTTTTCAGCATTATGGAAACACGGTGTCATCTCTCTGGAGACGTTTTCAGCATTATGGAAACACGGTGTCATCTGTATGGAGACGTTTTCAGCATTATGGAAACACGGTGTCATCTGTATGGAGACGTTTTCAGCATTATGGAAACACGGTGTCATCTCTCTGGAGACGTTTTCAGCATTATGGAAACACGGTGTCATCTCTCTGGAGACGTTTTCAGCATTATGGAAACACGGTGTAATCTCTCTGGAGACGTTTTCAGCATTATTGAAACACGGTGTCATCTGTATGGAGACGTTTTCAGCATTATGGAAACACGGTGTGGAAACACGGTGTCATCTCTGGAGACGTTTTCAGCATTATGGAAACACGGTGTCATCTCTCTGGAGACGTTTTCAGCATTATGGAAACACGGTGTCATCTCTATGGAGACGTTTTCAGCATTATGGAAACACGGTGTCATCTCTCTGGAGACGTTTTCAGCATTATGGACACACGGTGTCATCTCTCTGGAGACGTTTTCAGCATTATGGAAACACGGTGTCATCTCTCTGGAGACGTTTTCAGCATTATTGAAACACGGTGTCATCTGTATGGAGACGTTTTCAGCATTATGGAAACACGGTGTCATCTCTCTGGAGACGTTTTCAGCATTATGGAAACACGGTGTCATCTCTCTGGAGACGTTTTCAGCGTTATGGAAACACGGTGTCATCTCTATGGAGACGTTTTCAGCATTATGGAAACACGGTGTCATCTCTCTGGAGACGTTTTCAGCATTATGGAAACACGGTGTCATCTGTATGGAGACGTTTTCAGCATTATGGAAACACGGTGTCATCTGTATGGAGACGTTTTCAGCATTATGGAAACACGGTGTCATCTCTCTGGAGACGTTTTCAGCATTATGGAAACACGGTGTCATCTGTATGGAGACGTTTTCAGCATTATGGAAACACGGTGTCATCTCTCTGGAGACGTTTTCAGCATTATGGAAACACGGTGTCATCTCTCTGGAGACGTTTTCAGCATTATGGAAACACGGTGTCATCTGTATGGAGACGTTTTCAGCATTATGGAAACACGGTGTCATCTGTATGGAGACGTTTTCAGCATTCTGGAAACACGGTGTCATCTGTATGGAGACGTTTTCAGCATTATGGAAACACGGTGTCATCTCTCTGGAGACGTTTTCAGCATTATGGAAACACGGTGTCATCTCTCTGGAGACGTTTTCAGCATTATGGAAACACGGTGTCATCTGTATGGAGACGTTTTCAGCATTATGGAAACACGGTGTCATCTCTCTGGAGACGTTTTCAGCATTATTATGGAAACACGGTGTCATCTCTGGAGACGTTTTCAGCATTATGGAAACACGGTGTCATCTGTCTGGAGACGTTTTCAGCATTATGGAAACACGTGTCATCTCTCTGACGACGTTTCACGGTGTCATCTCTCGAGACGTTTTCGTGCATTATGAAACATTCACATCTCTGAGAAGACGGTTATGGAAAACACGGTGTAATCTCTCTGGAGACGTTTTCAGCATTATTGAAACACGGTGTCATCTGTATGGAGACGTTTTCAGCATTATGGAAACACGGTGTCATCTCTCTGGAGACGTTTTCAGCATTATGGAAACACGGTGTCATCTCTCTGGAGACGTTTTCAGCATTATGGAAACACGGTGTCATCTCTATGGAGACGTTTTCAGCATTATGGAAACACGGTGTCATCTGGAGACGTTTTCAGCATTATGGAAACACGGTGTCATCTCTGGAGACGTTTTCAGCATTATGGAAACACGGTGTCTGTCTCGTTTTCATTATGGAAACACGGTGTCATCTTCAGCATTATGGAAACACGGTGTCATCTGTATGGAGACGTTTTCAGCATTATGGAAACACGGTGTCATCTCTCTGGAGACGTTTTCAGCATTATGGAAACACGGTGTCATCTCTCTGGAGACGTTTTCAGCATTATGGAAACACGGTGTCATCTCTCTGGAGACTCATTATGGAAACACGGTGTCATCTGTATGGAGACGTTTTCAGCATTATGGAAACACGGTGTCATCTCTCTGGAGACGTTTTCAGCATTATGGAAACACGGTGTCATCTGTATGGAGACGTTTTCAGCATTATGGAAACACGGTGTCATCAATATGGAGACGTTTTCAGCATTATGGAAACACGGTGTCATCTCTCTGGAGACGTTTTCAGCATTATGGAAACACGGTGTCATCTGTATGGAGACGTTTTCAGCATTATGGAAACACGGTGTCATCTCTCTGGAGACGTTTTCGTTTTCAGCATTATGAAACAGCATTATGGAAACACGGTGTCATCTCTCTGGAGACGTTTTCAGCATTATGGAAACACGGTGTCATCTGTATGGAGACGTTTTCAGCATTATGGAAACACGGTGTCATCTCTCTGGAGACGTTTTCAGCATTATGGAAACACGGTGTCATCTCTCTGGAGACGTTTTCAGCATTATGGAAACACGGTGTCATCTGTCTGGAGACGTTTTCAGCATTATGGAAACACGGTGTCATCTCTGGAGACGTTTTCAGCATTATGGAAACACGGTGTCATCTGTATGGAGACGTTTTCAGCATTATGGAACACGGTGTCATCTCTCTGGAGACGTTTTCAGCATTATGGAAACACGGTGTCATCTCTCTGGAGACGTTTTCAGCATTATGGAAACACGGTGTCATCTCTCTGGAGACGTTTTCAGCATTATGGAAACACGGTGTCATCTGTATGGAGACGTTTTCAGCATTATGGAAACACGGTGTCATCTGTATGGAGACGTTTTCAGCATTATGGAAACACGGTGTCATCTCTGAAACACGGTGTCAGATGGAGACGTTTTTTATGGAAACATCGGTGTCATCTGTATGGAGACGTTTTCAGCATTATGGAAACACGGTGTCATCTCTATGGAGACGTTTTCAGCATTATGGAAACACGGTGTCATCTCTATGGAGACGTTTTCAGCATTATGGAAACACGGTGTCATCTCTCTGGAGACGTTTTCAGCATTATGGAAACACGGTGTCATCTCTCTGGAGACGTTTTCAGCATTATGGAAACACGGTGTCATCTGTCTGGAGACGTTTTCAGCATTATGGAAACACGGTGTCATCTCTATGGAGACGTTTTCAGCATTATGGAAACACGGTGTCATCTGTATGGAGACGTTTTCAGCATTATGGAAACACGGTGTCATCTCTCTGGAGACGTTTTCAGCATTATGGAAACACGGTGTCATCTCTCTGGAGAGACGTTTTCAGCATTATGGAAACACGGTGTCATCTCTCTGGAGACGTTTTTCAGCATTATGGAAACACGGTGTAATCTCTCTGAGACGTTTTCAGCATTATGAAACACGGTGTCATCTCTCTGGAGACGTTTTCAGCATTATGGAAACACGGTGTCATCTCTATGGAGACGTTTTCAGCATTATGGAAACACGGTGTCATCTCTCTGGAGACGTTTTCAGCATTATGGAAACACGGTGTCATCTCTGGAGACGTTTTCAGCATTATGGAAACACGGTGTCATCTCTATGGAGACGTTTTCAGCATTATGGAAACACGGTGTCATCTCTCTGGAGACGTTTTCAGCATTATGGAAACACGGTGTCATCTCTCTGGAGACGTTTTCAGCATTATGGAAACACGGTGTCATCTGTATGGAGACGTTTTCAGCATTATGGAAACACGGTGTCATCTCTCTGGAGACGTTTTCAGCATTATGGAAACACGGTGTCATCATCTCTCTGGAGACGTTTTCAGCATTATGGAAACACGGTGTCATCTCTCTGGAGACGTTTTCAGCATTATGGAAACACGGTGTCATCTCTCTGGAGACGTTTTCAGCATTATGGAAACACGGTGTCATCTCTCTGGAGACGTTTTCAGCATTATGGAAACACGGTGTCATCTCTATGGAGACGTTTTCAGCATTATCTATGGAGATCGCGTTTCAGCATTGTAGAAACACGGTGTCATCGATAGACTTGCTCATTCGACCGGCCGTCCACTCGTGACGTCACGCCAGCAAGACAACCTCATTCGGCCGACCCAACTAAGGAATCGATTCCAGACTGCCAGTTTGGCTGCTCGGGTCACTCCTGGCTTACGTCCAATCATGTTCCAGGACTGTACGGAACCGATTCAAAGGGAAAACAACATCCGACCCCGACGGCCTGCAATACGTCCAATTTTGCTCCAACGTCACCGACAGGCACGTCTTACCTGGTGCAGACGAGACAAGACTGGGATGGTGTTTTGTTCACCGACGTGTCGAGATATCATCTGGGAAGCTGTGATGGCGGAGCAAGGGCGTACAGACGGCGATGTGAGCGGTAGGCTGACGTGAACTTTGTTCAACGTCGGCAGTTTGGTGGCTATTTAAAGCGTTACATGGTATTGGGAGGAATCCCATCTCACGATGGGACACAACTTGTCATTGTCAATGGCAAACTGAGAGGTCTGCGATACAGGGATGAGATCAATGGATCTCATGTGCAACGTTTCATTCAAGGATACAGACGTAACGCAAGATAATGCCCGTCCACATGTCGATTGCTCGTGTTGTGACTGATTCCTGAGACAGTAGAACATTCCGGTACTCCCTTGGCTAGCTGTTTCCCCCGTATCCTCCCAATGCGTCCCCACCCCCACCCCACCCCCCATTTTTAGGCTGTTTTTACACATCTTACATAGGGCGACAACGCGACATATAGCTTTCTTCAATCTCTTAGTATCGTCTATGCGTCGTCGTCAAACCTGCATCAACGCCCATAGTGCACACACATGATACCGAATTTTAAACTGACTTTTGACACCACCTCTCTTCAAGGGCGTGTCACAATGGCTTGTGTCAAACCATACAGATTACGATATTATCCAGTCAACAGACAAACAGTGATTAAGGAAAACACCACAAATCATGTTATTTTCTTTTGGCATTAAGATATGGCATAAAATCAAGTAATGCACAGTTACTTTATTCCAGTAGTATACGTGTCAGGTGCGTCAGTTCATATGTCAAAAATATACGAACCTACACAATAGGTTAGATGATATCCTAGCTATTGGGAGTGCTATTTATGATTGCATGTAATACACGTACATACAGTACATACAGAAAGTACTGCTCTGACCTGGTTACATCAGATGGTTAATTTGGTTTATATTGATCTCACTTGATACATGCTCTAAAGGAAGCCAAGACATGATACATACACACTATACATGAAGACATATATGCACAATCTAGATATAAAATAACCTCCTATTCAATTCATTTTATTTCGGTTTTATTGGCCGTTTGCCCATGCACAATAAGACAGTTTACAATATAAAGAGTAGCAAATTATAAAGAGACAAAAAGCAGTGAACTTATTACAGGAGATGTATTTTCTAACAGCAATAGTTTCTGTAATATAACCGTTAAAATGTGTATGGGTATAACAGCTGCCAAACAAATGAAGAAATTTAGTCTGTATGCTATCCCCACCACAATAGGGAAAATATAAATTTGATCTCTAATAAAGGTGTATGCTGATCCAAGTGTGTGTGTGTGTGTGTTTGTTTGGGGTTGTTTTTTGTGTGTGTGTGCAAATTGCTTTGCTACATGTTTATTTAGGGTTATTTTTCAACATTTCAAATACCTTTTATTTTACGCAGTTTCATGTTATGCACAGTCACTTTTTCCGTTAGTATATGAATGAATGTATGTATGATGAGACGAGTTGTTAGGATAGATATTTTATATCCTTAAGATACAATACAGATGAAGAACGTTACACACTCTGTGTGTGTGGTGTGTAGTGTGCGTGCTTGTGTGTGTGTGTGTGGGGGTTACGACCCCCTAAAATCTCTAAGGACCATCTTGGGTACTTCTGGATTCGCCTTAGCATTCAAATACGAAATGAATTTCGTTTCTATTTGAGCCGAAGTCACACATTTTACATATGTTACTACAGTTAATATCCAATGTTACGTCTCAATGGAAGTGCATGCAAGTAAACAGATATGTATTCTAATTGCTATGTGAGTAATGGAAGTAACATAATATTCAACATTTATCATGTTTTGACTTGTTTGATATATCTTAGATAGAGATTTACTTAGTTTACCAGGAATACGCCGTTTATCACAATCAAGAAGTGTATTCTTGAAAACGGAAATGTGATGGAAAATATCGCCAACATCCTGACTGTATTATGCAAATCCGAAACCATAGCAACTGATGCTCAAGTTTCTGTGCCAGCTCAATCTAATTTCTTCATAAGTAAATAAAACTGTTTTGGATAACGATCACTGGTCGCCTTTAAAATAGCTACTTACGCCAATAGCTAATGCCCACTTAGCAACAATCCGGGGAGGTGGGGGTAGACTAGTGGTTAAGGCGTGCCCTCGTCACGCCGAAGACCCAGGTTCGATTCCCCACATGGGCACAAAGTGTGAAGCCCATTTGAAGCCTTGATTTTTGCTGGAATATTGCTAAAGGCAGCGTAAAACTAACTCACTCACTCACTCACTACGTAGGAAACCACATAAACATGTGATGTACCACAATCTGCTCAAACACCATTACCAGGGGCATGTTTCCAACACCAAAGACGAATGAGATAGAAATTACTTTCTCCTAGCGTAGGGGAATACAACAAGGGGTGTAATTCAGTTGTAGGTGGCGCCTAATGAGAGTATATAAGGCGTATGATATTTGAATTGTCATTCTCGCTTGTTGTGCACCAAGTATACATTGCGTCATGGATACTTCTGAATCTGGCAATCCCATTAACGACAAACTCGATGCCATTTTAAAGCACATGGACTCTTCTCAGTTGGATTTGGAACGCAAGATCCAATCTAGAATAGAGGCTAGTCTCGAGAGTGTGAGAGAAGAATTTGCAGAAAACCACAAACGAAATCCAGAAATTGAAGGCCGATAAAGACTTTACATGGTCTAGAGAAGGTAATAGAATCCAGTACAATTTTAACACAGAGACACTTGAGGCCTTTCGTCAGATTGAATTTGGTCTAGAGTATGAAAAGTTAGACTACATTAAAGAAGTTGTGCAGAGCGAGGTATCCAGGATAGAGAATCGTAATAAGTTGATAAGAATAGCTGATTCTTCCGAAGCTGGTTGGGAGACGGTACGTCACTACGTGTCACGTGAGTTGGCTGAGAACTCTGATGATGACAGGCGTATTACGCGAGCAGAAAACAAGGCTATCAAGAAGATCAAGGCCAAGAATCTGCGATCTTCACGTGGACACCCGTATAGGCCGATATCACGACCGGGGAGGTCAAAGGTCTGGAGCATGCTTTCACTGCGGTGACTTCTCACACTGGCGTAGGAATTGTCCCCTCTACGTCAGCAAACATGCCACGTCGGACAGACAGAGTTCAGCCTGATCAGAGTGGTTCTACTGATACGAAAGTTAAGTATCACAGTTTTTTTGTCAATCTCTCAAGGTTCCATCAGACAATCTGAGATTAACGACAGATTATTACGAGTATGAACAAGGACAGGCAGAAATAATGGTAAAAGGCAGATTGAAAGAAAATATTTCATTTTGGAAGTTTATCAATGCAAGTGATTTTGTTATTGACATCATTGATAATGGCTACAGAATTCCTTTTTTATTCACCCCCAGATAATGGACAGACGAAATAACAGGTCAGCGCTGTGCAATGGTGACTTTGTAGAAAGTGCTATTCATGATTTAGTCAAGAAGGGTTTGGTCGTTGTTTGTGACAAGAAACCTACTGTCGTTAGTCCTTTATCTGTTGCTACTCGGTCGTCTGGCAAGACGAGACTGATTTTAGATCTATCATTACTAAACAGACATGTTTGGAAATGCTCTGTGAAGTATGAAGACTGGAGAACAGCTCTTATGTACATAAACAAAAATGACTGGTTGGTGAAATTTGACATACATTCTGCCTATCACCATGTACATATTTTCGACCCTCATACTGATTTTTAGGATTTTCTTGGAGTGTTGGTGGGGACAGAACATTTTACAAGTTTGTAGTTATGCCTTTTGGGTTGATTAACTGCGCCTTACGTGTTTACTAAAATTACACGTCAATTGGTAAAAGTACTGGCGATCTCAGTCGTACAGATGTGTGACATTTCTAGATGATGGGATAATGTCTGGTGATAGTTTGAATAGTGCAAGAAGCATTGGGCTAGCTATCAAGAGTGACCTGATTAAATCCGGTTTTGTACCGAAGGTTGAGAAGTCGTTATGGGAGCCAAGTCAAGTTGTCGAGTGGCTGGGTCTTGTCATTGATACCAGAGTTATGATGTTGTCCATTCCTACACGGAGGCTGGACAAGCTACTGTCGTCTGTCCGATATCTGTTAGATCATCCAGGTAAAGTTCCGGTTCGATCTGTTGCTTCAGTTGTTGGCCAGATTATTTCCATGAAGATTGTAGCGGGTTCCGTTTGCCAGTTGATGACAAGCTCATTGAGTATTCAGACTCTTGAAGTTATTTCCTGCAGTGATTTGATTTCACTATCTCCTGGGAGTATAGATCAACTGATATTTTGGAAGAACAATCTGCATAATCACAAGGACTGTATGCTAGTAGAACAACGTGTGGTCACTAAAGTAGTATACAGTGATGCTAGTTCTAGTGGGTATGGCGGATATTGTGTTCAGCTTGGCCAGAGTGAGATATATGGACACTGGTCTACAGAAGACGCGAATAAGAGTTCCACATGGAGAGAGCTGATGGCGGTGAAGGTGGTTCTTCAAAGCTTGGCTGGGAGTTAGCCTCTCAGCGAGTAAAGTGGTTCACTGACAATACGAACGTTGAATCCATAGTGTGTAAAGGTAGCATGAAACCAGATTTGCAGGCTATTGCCAGATCTATATACGATGTGTGTTTATCTCATTCTGTGCATTTGGAAATGCAATGGGTCCCTAGATCACTTAATGATAAAGCTGACTTTTTGAGCAAGGCAATTGATCACGATGATTGGGGAATTTCGCAATATATTTTTAGAAATCTGGAAGATGTGGGGAAGATATGATGTCGACAGATTTGCTTCTCATTACAACGCAAAAGTGTCAACTTTCTGTTCAAGATTCTGGGATCAAGGATGTGTTGCAATAGATGCGTTCACTGAGCATTGGGGTGATACAAACAACTGGATTGTTCCGCCTGTGTATCTTGTTTGTAGAGTTCTGGCTCATATGAAGGTTTGCAAAGCTAAAAGGTACTTTGGTTGTGCCAGCGTGGTACTCTGCCAGTTACTGGCCATTGTTGTGTCCTAAAGGAACTTTCATACCTGAGGTGCTTGATTTCGTGTATTTACCCAGAGACAAAGGAAGCTTATGTACCCAGCCGGATTCCAGGGGGTATGTTTGGTGAGCGAGACTTAACCTTTGACATGTTGGCAATCAATATGAAATACTGATTTACTTATTTCTCTTTGCAGATGTCTTTGAGATTGCGTACGCTGATGACATTCATAGCCTTTCAGGATCAGGCAGAGAGTTGGTTAGTAGAATTCCAGATATTTTGCAATTTGCACGAGCTGCTTCTAACTAATAAGAAATATGATTATGGAATGCAGAGGTGGTTAAAGTGCGCGAAGTAATGGTATGCCTGTACATTTCCTATAAAACCTTTACATTGTGCCATTTACCTAGTTTCTGTGATGCAACTTAGCCATTCTTTTTCGCCCGTTCATGCGGCTTTTATAGCATTCGTCATGCTCATAGTATTATAGGCTTGCCCAGTCCCTACTGATAATCTTCTGGTGAGAAATGTGTTGGAGGCTACTAAGCGAAAGTTGGCTAAACCAGTGTGTAAAAAGAGCCTATATCTATCGATATATTAGAAAGTTTGGTTGATTTTATTCGGATACAGGATGTTTGAAAGATGTCCGCATTGTGTCAATGTGCCTGCTTGCCCTATGCTGGGTTCCTGAGATCTGCAGAGTTGCTCTGTTTGAGACGCATTGACATTTTGATTTATAAAGCTTATATGATGGTTTTCATTGAGAAATCAAAGACTGATATGTATAGAGACAGGGCATGGTTATTGATAAGCAGGACAAGTTCCAAGATGTGTCCAGTCATGTGGTTGGAGAAGTATCTGGCGTTAACGCAGTTTCCGAAGAATCACAAGAGTACTTGTATAGGAACATTTCAAGTGCCATGATAGGTTTGTCCTTAGAAAAGAAAATAGAGCTATGACTTATTCTCGTTTGAGAGAGTTGTTTATTGAAACGTTTTCTCCTTTCGCGGTGGTGCAAAAGCATAGCCATCCAATGTGTGTTATGTTATTTGTTGTATTGTGTTGCAAGGGCTAGGAGAAATATCGCCAACATCCTGACTGTATTATGCAAATCCGAAACCATAGCAACTGATGCTCAAGTTTCTGTGCCAGCTCAATCTAATTTCTTCATAAGTAAATAAAACTGTTTTGGATAACGATCACTGGTCGCCTTTAAAATAGCTACTTACACCAATAGCTAATGCCCACTTCGTAACAATCCGGGGAGGTGGTGTAGCCTAGTGGTTAAGGCGTGCCCTCGTCACGCCGAAGACCCAGGTTCGATTCCCCACATGGGCACAAAGTGTGAAGCCCATTTGAAGCCTTGATTTTTGCTGGAATATTGCTAAAGGCAGCGTAAAACTAACTCACTCACTCACTCACTACGTAGGAAACCACATAAACATGTGATGTACCACAATCTGCTCAAACACCATTACTAGGGGCATGTTTCCAACACCAAAAACAATATTTACAATTAGTCTGAAATATTTCAAGCTATTTTCGGTCGATGTGACCGGTGACCGATGACCGGTGACTAGTGACCACTGACCAGTGATAACGACTGGTGACCGATGACCGGCGAATAGTTACCAATGACTGGTGACAGCAAAACAGTCCCAGCAACAGTCCCAGTGCCAGTCCCAGCAACAGTCCCAGTGACAGTCAAAGCAACAATCAAAGTGCCAGTCCCAGCGACAGTCCCAGCAACAAACTCACCCAGCCCCAGACAAGGCGACAGTCCCAGCAACAGTCGTGCGACGCTAGTGTATCCGAGTGTGATTATACTCGCAAGTGTAGTAATGCTTGTGTAAATCTACGCTAGTGTATTAATACTTGTGTAAGTCTACGCTAGTGTATTAATACTTGTGTTAGTCTACGCTAGTGTATTAATACTTGTGCAAGTCTACGCTAGTGTATTAATACTTCTGTTAGTCTACGCTAGTGTATTAATACTTGTGTAAGTCTACGCTAGTGTATTAATACTTGTGTAAGTCTACGCTAGTGTATTAATACTTGTGTGAGTCTGCGCTATTGTATTAATACATGTGTTAGTCTACGCTGGTATATTAATACTTGTGTAAGTCTGCGCTATTGTATTAATACATGTGTCAGTCTACGCTGGTATATTAATACTTGTGTATGTCTACGCTAGTGTATTAATACATGTGTTAGTCTACGCTAGTGTATTATTACTTGTGTTAGTCTACGCTAGTATTATTAATAGATGTGTATGTCCACCTTAGTGTATTAATGCTTGTGTTAGTCTACGCTAGTGTATTAATACATGTGTTATTCTACGCTTGTGTATTAATACTTGTGCAAGTCACTGCTAGTGTATTAATATATGTGTTAGTCTACTCAAGTGTAGTATTACTTGTGTTAGTCTTCGTTAGTGTATTAATACATGTGTATGTCTACGCTAGTGTATTAATACATGTGTTAGTCTACGCTAATGTATTAATGCCTGGCTTTGTCTAAGCTTAGTGTATTAATATTTCTGTAAGTCTGTGCTAGTGTATTAGTACATGTGTATGTCTACGCTAGTGTTAATACATATGTTAGTCTACACTAGTGTATTAATAGATGTGTATGTCTACGCTAGTGTATTAATACATGTGTATGTCTATGCTAGTGTAATAATACATGTGTGTAACTACGCTAGTATATTAATACATGAGTATGTTTACGCTAGTGTATTGCTACATGTGTATGTCTACGCTAGTGTATTAATACATGTGTTAGTCTACACTAGTGTATTAATATATGTGTATGTCTACACTAGTGTATTAATACTTGTGTTAGTCTACGCTAGAGTATTATAACATGTGTTAGTCTACGCTAGTGTATAAATAGTTGTGTAAGTCTAAGCTAGTGTATAAAGCAACAAGTCTAAGGTAGTGTATTACAGTATTTGTGTTAGTGTACCTTAGTGTATTAATACATTTGTAAGTCTACGCTAGTGTGTCTACGCTGCTGTATTAATAGTCTACACACGCTAGTGTATTAATAATTGTGTTAGTCTACGCTAGTGTATTAATACATGTGTAAGTCTACGCTAGTGTATTAATACATGTGTAAGTCTACGCTAGTGTATTAATACTTGTGTAAGTCTACGCTAGTGTATTAATACATGTGTAAGTCTACGCTAGTGTATTAATACTTGTGTAAGTCTACGCTAGTGTATTAATACATGTGTAAGTCTACGCTAGTGTATTAATACATGTGTAAGTCTACGCTATTGTATTAATGCTTGTGTTAGTCTACGCTAGTGTATTAATACTTGTGTAAGTCTACGCTAGTGTATTAATACATTTGTTAGTCTTCGCTAGTGTATTAATCCTTGTGTTAGTATGCGTTAGTGTATTTGTATATGTCTGTCAGTCTACGCTGGTGTATTAGTGTATTACTTGTGTTAGTCTCCGCTAGTGTATTAATACTTGTGTTAGTCTACGCTAGTGTATTAATATATGTAAGTCTGCGCTGGTGTATTAATACATGTGTATGTCTACGCTAGTGTATCAATACATGTGTTTGTCTACGCTAGTGTATTAATACATGTGTTAGTCTACGCTAGTGTAATGATACATGCATGTCTACGCTAGTGTATTAACACATTTGTGTTAGTCTACGCTAGTGTATTTATACTTGTGTTAGTCTACGCTTTTGTATTAATACTTCTGTTAGTCTACGCTAGTGTATTAATACTTGTGTAAGTCTACGCTAGTGTATTAATATTTGTGTATGTCTATGCTAGTGTAATAATACATGTGTGTAACTACGCTAGTGTATTAATACATGTGTAAGTCTACGCTAGTGTATTAATACATGTGTATGTCTACGCTAGTGTATTAATACATGTGTTAGTCTACGCTAGTGTATTAATACATGTGTTAGTCTACGCTAGTGTATTAATACTTGTGTATGTCTACGCTAGTGTATTAATACATGTGTTAGTCTACGCTAGTGTATTAATACATGTGTAAGTCTACGCTAGTGTATTAATGCTTTGTGTCTACACTAGTGTATTAATATTTGTGTATGTCTACGCTAGTGTATTAATACATTTGTAAGTCTACGCTAGTGTATTAATGCTTGGGTTAGTCTACACTAGTGTATTAATACATGTGTTAGTCTACGCTAGTGTATTAATACTTGTGTATGTCTACGCTAGTGTATTAATACATGTGTAAGTCTACGCTAGTGTATTAATACATGTGTAAGTCTACGCTAGTGTATTAATACATGTGTAAGTCTACGCTAGTGTATTAATACATGTGTAAGTCTACGCTAGTGTATTAATACATGTGTAAGTCTACGCTAGTGTATTAATACATGTGTAAGTCTACGCTAGTGTATTAATGCTTGGGTTAGTCTACACTACTGTATTAATAGTTGTGTTAGTCTACGCTAGTGTATTAATACTTTTGTTAGTCTTCGCTAATGTATTAATACTTGGGTCAGTATGCGTTAGTGTATTTATACTTCTGTCAGTCTACGCTAGTGTATTATTACTTGTGTTAGTCTCCGCTAGTGTATTAATACTTGTGTAAGTCTACGCTAGTGTATTAATACTTCTGTAAGTCAATGCTGGTGTATGAATACATATGTATGTCTACGCTAGTGTATCAATACATGTGTTTGTCTACGCTAGTGTATTAATACATGTGTTAGTCTACGCTAGTGTATAATATACATGTGCATGTCTACGCTAGTGTATTAACACATTTGTGTTAGTCTACGCTAGTGTATTATAACATGTGTTAGTCTACGCTAGTGTATAAATAGTTGTGTAAGTCTAAGCTAGTGTATAAATACTTGTGTAAGTCTAAGGTAGTGTATTATATTTGTGTTAGTCTACCTTAGTGTATTAATACATTTGTAAGTCTACGCTAGTGTATTAATGCTTGGGTTAGTCTACACTAGTGTATTAATACATGTGTACGTCTACACTAGTGTATTAATACATTTGTAAGTCTACGCTAGTGTATTAATGCTTGGGTTAGTCAACGCTAGTGTATTAATACATGTGTATGTCTACACTAGTGTATTAATACATTTTGTAAGTCTACGCTAGTGTATTAATACATTTGTAAGTCTACGCTAGTGTATTAATGCTTGTGTTAGTCTACGCTAGTGTATTAATACATGTGTATGTCTACGCTAGTGTATTAATACATGTGTAAGTCTACGCTAGTGTATTAATGCTTGTGTTAGTCTACGCTAGTGTATTAATACATGTGTATGTCTACGCTAGTGTATTAATACATGTGTTAGTCTATGCTAGTGTATTAATACATGTGTTTGTCTACGCTAGTGTATTAATACATGTGTTAGTCTACGCTAGTGTATTAATACATGTGTTAGTCTACGCTAGTAAATTAATACATGTGTATGTCTACGCTAGTGTATTAATACATGTGTAAGTCTACGCTAGTGTATTAATACATGTGTTAGTCTACGCTAGTGTATTAATACATGTGTATCTCTACGCTAATGTATTGATACTTGTGTAAGTCTATGCTAGTGTATTAATACATGTGTAAGTCTACACTAGTAAATTAATACATGTGTTAGTCTACGCTAGTGTATTAATACATGTGTATATCTACGCTAGTGTATTAATACATGTGTTAGTCTAAGCTTGTCTATTAATTCTTGCCTCAGTTTACGATAGTGTATTAATCCTTCTGTTAGTCTACGCTAGTGTATCGTTACTTGTATAATTCTACACTATTGTATTAATACATGTGTTAGTCTACGCTAGTGTATTAATACATGTGTATGTCTACGCTAGTGTATTAGTACATGTGTATGTCTACGCTAGTGTATTAATACATATGTATGTCTACGCTAGTGTATTAATACATGTGTATGTCTACGCTAGTGTATTAGTACATGTGTATGTCTACGCTTGTTTATTAATGCATGTTTTGTCTACGCTTGTGTATTAATACTTGTGTAAGTCTACGCTAGTGTATAAATACGTGTGTATGTCTACGCTAGTGTATTAATACATGTGTAAGTCTACGCTAGTGTATTAATACATGTGTATGTCTACGCTAGTGAATTAATACATGTGTTAGTCTACGCTAGTGTATTAATACATGTGTTAGTCTACGCTAGTGTATTAATACATGTGTTAGTCTAAGCTAGTCTATTAATTCTTGCGTAAGTCTACGCCAGTGTATTAATACTTCTGTTAGTCTACGCTAGTGTATCAATACTTGTATAATTCTACACTATTGTATTAATACATGTGTTAGTCTACGCTAGTGTATTAATACATGTGTATGTCTACGCTAGTGAATTAGTATCTGTGTATGTCTCACGCTAGTTTAATAATGCATGTTTTTGTCTACGCTTGTGTATTAATAGTGTATTAATTGTGTACGTCTACGCTAGTGTATTGATACTTGTGTAAGTCTACGCTAGTGTATTAATACATGTGTACGTCTACGCTAGAGAATTAAAACATGTGTAAGTCTACGCTAGAGAATTAAAACATGTGTTAGTCTACATTAGTGCATAAATACAATGTGTAAGTCTACACCAGTGTATTAATACTTGTATTAGTGTACGCTAGTGTATTAACACTTGTATAAGTCTAGACTAGTGTATTAATACATGTGTATGTCTACGCTAGTGTATTAATACATGTGTTTGTCTACGCTAGTGTATTAATACATGTGTATGTCTACGCTAGTGTATTAATACATGTGTTTGTCTACGCTAGTGTATTAATACATGTGTTAGTCTACGCTAGTGTATTAATACATGTGTATGTTTACGCTAGTGTATTAATACATGTGTTTGTCTATGCTAGTGTATTAATACATGTGTTAGTCTACGCTAGTGTATTAATACATGTGTTAGTATACGCTAGTGTATTAATACATGTGTATGTTTACGCTAGTGTATTAATACATGTGTTTGTCTATGCTAGCGTATTAATACATGTGTTAGTCTAAACTTGTGTATTAATACAAGTGTTAGTCTACGCTAGTGTATTAATACAAGTGTTAGTCTACGCTAGTGTATTAATACATGTGTTAGTCTACGCTAGTGTATTAATACATGTGTATGTTTACGCTAGTGTATTAATACATGTGTTTGTCTATGCTAGCGTATTAATACATGTGTTAGTCTAAACTTGTGTATTAATATACTTGTGTTATTTTACGCTAGTGTATTAATACATGTGTTAGTCTACGCTAGTTTATTAATTCATGTGTATTTCTACGCTAGTGTATTAATACTCGAGTAAGTCTAAGCTAGTGTATTAATACTTGTGTAAGTCTACGCTAGTGAATTAATACTTGTCTAAGTTTACGCTCCTGCATAATACTTGATCGCTTGTATAATACTTGTGTGTACAGGCTAGTGTATTAATACTTATGGAAGTATACTCTAGTGTATTAATGCTTCTGCAAGTTATTGTGTTGAGTGCTTGTTTATGCCAAAAATGCAGCTTTGTTAACCTTGAGTGATTGATTTAGATCTACATCGGATTGTTTGAGTCTTGAGTGATTGTATGCATGTGTGTATGCATGTGTGTATGCATGTGTATGTGCGTTGGTGTTTGTGTTCCAGTGGGATTGACCTCAGGTCTCGACATCTTAGACGATCCCGCTCCACCCCCACAAACTTTAATTCCAGCAGCCCTGAATCACCTCCCCCCACACCACTCCCCAGACTGGCTGTTTTGTAGAGGGACTGACTATACTGAACTTTCTATACCGTTAACGGACATAACCCAGCCTGTGTTTTCATCAGAGGGACTGACTATACTGAACTTTATATACCGTTAGCGGACATAACCCAGCCTGTGTTCGCCACAGCATGTAAACCAGGAAGGAGTATTAACGCACAGGATATCCAACACATTGAAGGTGGCTGCGAAGAAAGGTATTTTGGTTGAGTAGATTTCCTGATCTTGTTTCCCAGACGTGGATATTTCCTCCATGCATCCTGATGTCCTTCATCCAGTGTAGTGTCCTTCTTTGTGATACATACCCCGTGAACATCCGGGTTATAGTTAGTTTACTGCGCACCATGCTTGTCAGAAGAGGCGACTGACGAAACTGGTGGACAGACCCGCGGACTTGGTTGATGAATGGCATTGTACCCCGATTTACGTAGATCGCTGCTGATGACGTTAATCACAGGATTGTTTGGTCCAGACGTCAACACTGATTTAACTCTGAGTGAGAGAGTCAAGAAGAAAAAAACCAATATTACAATGAACAGGACACAGACTCGGTGAGGACGTTTAGTCATCATATATGCTTCTCGCTACTCCGTACGTTCCCATGTAGGACACGTGTACCCGGACTGAGGCGTCGTAGTTAAACGTGCATGGCTCCGTCCGTTTGGCTCCACAATAAAATAGTCGAGGGTTCGAATCCCGGTTATTATCGAATACATTTCTGGGTTTATCAGCAAAACTCGAAGATTTGAGGGTAATTGTAAACGACTTTACTTTTACTTTACACCGTTAATGTTCAAGGCCACATATATAGAGTGGTGATAAATAATACTCACTCACTATCAACGAGTGTTGATATATTTGATATCAGAAGACACGAGGGTGAGATTCTCAAAATCATTCACATATACTTTCTGTCGCTCATAGCATTGTGACGACAAGAAGGTGTGTTTGTTGATTTTGTAATCATGCCATTCACCGATCACATTAGTCTCCTTTTACGACAAGCATGGGTTGCTGAAGACCAGTTCTAACCCGGATCTTCACATGGGTTCCAGTTCTAACCCGGATCTTCACGGGTCCGCCTTTAACGACAAGCATGGGTTACTGAAGACCAATTCCTAACCCATGGGGGTCTTCACGGGTCCGCCGTTTACGACAAGATGTCCATCACGGGGCCTTTTTTGCTGAAGACCAAAACCCGGATCTTCACTCTGATTGGTTACTGAAAATGTCTTCACGGGTTTTCAATTCCATCAGGCCTTTTGAAAATAAACAATTTATTCATGGGCGATTAATGCAGTGAATAAACCAAAGGTTGTTAGTAATCACTGAATTCGGTGTTTGTTAGCTATTGACGGTTTAACCACCTATCACCCAATTTGGGGCGACACCACTGGGGATTTAAAGGCGAGGCCACTAACGCGTTCGGTGTTGAATTAAGTTTAGAGCTATTATCAATCCGTTATACTAGAACACTCAATAACATTTGCTCGTCATTTTGCATGAAATCAGCAAAACATTGTCAGATATTTTCAACTCTTTTACTTTGGCGTTTCAATTTTTTTGCAGAGTAATACGGATTAGGTAATACAGCAGAGTAATACGGATTAGGTAATACAGCAGAGTAATACGGATTAGGTAATACAGCAGAGTAATACGGATTAGGTAATACAGCAGAGTAATACGGATTAGGTAATACAGCAGAGTAATACGGATTAGGTAATACAGCAGAGTAATACGGATTAAGTAATACAGCAGAGTAATACGGATTAGGTAATACAGCAGAGTAATACGGATTAGGTAATACAGCATGGAACCTGAAAATCGTATAAAACGTTTAATACCAACGTGCACCAGGCGAGTTATTGGGATCAATACTATGTTGATCTAGAAACCTAAAGGACACGTTTTCACTGTAAACAAGGGTGCAATTCTTCTACATTAAATAAAAGATAAAAAAATTTTCAAAGATTTACATATTCAGATTTACATATATACTCATGCCAATAATGGATGTCACCCCCCTTCCCCACCCCAACCCAACACACACACACCCTCTTCAATTAATAAATTATTGGCATGAGTATATGTATATGTGTGTGTGACTGTGACTGTGAATGTGAATGTCAATAAACACTTTGCCAATCTGTGTATTGTTATTTGTCTTATTGTTTTCATTTAACCGAAAATTCCTTTTTCTTGACACCACCCACTCTTCTTGACATCCACTCTCGTCTGTGTCATCCACTCTCGTCTGTGTTTTGACACCATCTACCGTCTGTCTTGACAATCCACTATCGTCTGTGTCTTGACACCATTGACACCATCCACTATCGTCTGACACCATCCACTAGCGTCTGTGGCTTTATTACGTAAATCGTAAATGTCGCCATTTGTGAAGTTACGACACCGCGATTGGAGGAGTTGTTTTCTGCATGTTGACAAACGTAAAAATCGGATCATTAATCGGAATAAACTTAGAATTGGATGGTGTGGAAAATAGAGAAACACAAACGCCGAAGTGAGCTTTCCAACATATTTGATAGTACATGTATTTACAAAATCTCGTTTAACAAGGCCCGGTCATGAGACGACAATAACGTCACGTATATTTCACATTCATCTGCAACAAATACATAACTGAATTCCTCATACATTTTAGAATAAAATAACAAATGGTCATTGTCATCAATATCAAGTGTCCAGATGATATCAAACTAAATATATCTGGTGAAAACGAACATTTTGCTCGTAAGACTGGTTGCCATGTAAACACAGAAACATCAAGTTTTCACACTTTCTCACCTTCAGGGCCTAAACCCTCGTGTCTTTGCGAGGAAGATTAAAGATTAACAAAATTAGTTTTTGAGTTACCCCCCAACTCGAAATGCTACACAGTACAATACATGACATAACGTAAACATTTCGAGTTAATCATCTCAAATGTTTTATTAAACATCATTAATCCTCGCAAACACACGAGAGCCTGTGCCTTTAACCTGAAGTGACGTCTTTAATGTCACTCACAGCCTCTTTCATTAGTAAACTTTTGAAAATGTTTCTTTCAGAGATAGGAGGGCCAGGTATCATTGCTGGGGAAAGTTTGGTAACTGAAAATTGCATTAATCAGTGAATGGAATAAGGCCCGTCCGACAGCCCGAGATGGGCTAGATTTCTGACGGACGGTCTAAAGTTACAGCTAGCCAGCCCTATGGTCTGGTCAAAACGTTGTCTGGTCTGGTTAAATCCATTTTGGGCTGGTAACATTTTAAAAGTTAACAGCCCTGATGTGTGGGTGTGTTCTTGGCTTATTTCATACACTGCCAGGGGGCAGCTACCAATATAAAAAAGGCCTGGGCTTATACATGATTGTTGCTAAAAAGGTTGGACAAGCCCTAAATACCATCTAAATATAAAGCCCTGATACCTATCGGGCTTACAGGGAAAAAATGGCTTGCTACGCGCCTGACTGCATAAATGTCATGTTGTCGAAGGCCAGTGGGTGTTCGGTGGTGTTGAGAGGCAAGACACATGATTTTTTTGTAGTACCACTAGCCAGCAGAGATTCTCCAATTAATCAATGTTACCTGGTCCAATCCTCATTCTTGATTGCTGAAAGCCCTACTGCCGTTTAGATAACGCACGGTTGGTTTTCACCCAACACCCAACACGCCTGTTTTTGATGAGGGATTCATATTATATACTTCTATTGACATGCGTGTAGTGCTTGGTTGAATAACATCACCAGCAAGGAGGAAAAGACAGAGATACACACACAAAAAACCCTTTCCCACCCACAGTAATTTTTAATTTATTTGGCTCCTTTTAAACGGGACCAAGGCCACCTAAAAACCCCTTCAGAATAGAAAATGACAGAATTCTTCAAAATTAAAAATGACAGCATAAAAATAATCTGTTAATTTCCGTAAATGATAACAACACTGCACTGAAGCCTTACAAACCCATACAATAGCAACATTAGGCTCGTACGACGAGTGTTATACATTAGTGCAACAATATTGCAACGTCACAGTTAAGCATGGGGACAGGTCGTGAATTGCAACAATATTTTGAAACAAAAAGATACAAATATGTTTGATTTCACGTGCGCTTATTTGGTGAGGGATTCTAAAGGCAGGCCAGGGAAGCCCCCTGCGTGCCGATGTCAGTGTTCTATAAAATAAATCTGCTATTGGTAGTGATGTCGTATGTCAACATTTTTGTACATGTTGAGCTATTTGTTTGAGATAAATGTCGGTAAACACAGTCACACCGTCAAGCTACTTAGCGTTTGATAATGTGTATATCTTTTAGATACTTTTTTTCGCGAAGCTTATCATTATCTCCAATTAGCCTTCAGGCCAGTCAGAAGCGATACACATAAGGCAGAGAGGTTTATGGATGTCAACCTCTATATTATGAGAAAGACAATGTTTTCTAGTATATATGAAAAATGATTACATTTAGGCTTATTCAGTATCATATCATACACGGATATAGGTTATACGTGTTTTTTATCCTTTGCAAGTGTTTTGCTTGTTTGAACAATATTTACAGACGAAAGTGACACAGTTAGTGTAGTACACCATAATAATATTAAAATTTGTAACCTGTACACAATTGTTATATGAAATGTAGGCATAAGTGCAACACGTGCTTTGTACATATGGTGTGCAATAGTCAATATTCCTTGGAACAAACCTCACATAATTATTCTGACAGTTCCATACAAAAGGGTCTATTTTTTCATCATTAATTGTTTACTTTTGTAGAGAAATAGCAACACCATCATGAACAGAGGAAACTCCTGTCCTGAAAATATGCTCATATGTTTTGATCTATTCTGTTTCATTTACGGTAAATCAAAATATACAATCAACTATTCAGGACATTTATTTAAGTTGTAAGTAATTCATTTCGTGTTCTGTGGAAAGCACGGCTGCCAAACCGAAGTCTCTACAGAATCTACGTACATTATATGAGGTACATATATTAACTAATGGACATACAAATTTCCTATTTTCCGACGTCGCAAACAAATCTATAAAACAAACCACGAGGTAATGATTTCACATGTTGTGCGCTTTCAACATTTCTTGTAATTTGTGATACTACCAAAACGTATCCGGTTACAGTGTGTATTGGAATAGTCTGGTTCATCGTGAACGAAACCTCACGAAAATAAAGTGTCCTTCTCAACAGTGAATTCTCTCCAAGTGACTTGAGTTACAATGACATAATGTAAAGCATAGCGGAGTTACGCCCCTCGTCTATGCGTGTGTCAGTTATGTCAAGCCACGATATATACTGAATGCATAACGTTGTCAGATCATTCCTTGTGTCAGAAAACTCGACATCCAACTATTTGAACTAGTAACAAAAACCATCAGGCATTATTTATTGTAAAATGTATGAGGAATTCAAGAAGGTGTGTGTTGAGAGCTGAGTGTTAAATATTTGTGATCTAATAGACATATCATGACCAGCTTACGTGAAACATGCTTCAGTAAACACTATCAAACATAACGGAGAGCTCACTTCGGCGTGTGTGTTTGCCTGCTCCCGAGACAGTCCAAGCGATTTCAGGGTTATAGGCGGGGTTTCAGTATAGTCATTGGCGACTTGATACAAACCATATGCCACTAACTGGCTATTTTTCAAATTCAGTTCAACGGGTTAATATCCGATATTTACCTTTACAACATACAGTAAACGATGCCGCGAATGGCGAACTCTTCATGTGTCCAAAAATGGCGAGATTTACCATGTACATAATTCTTACCGGTCATTTCAGCAATTGTACTTTACCTAAACAACAATATATTTTAGATCAGGAAACAGAGCAGTGGGGGAGGTGTTTGTCATTCTGGCATCCAGGGTTAACAAATATGAGATGTTTTGGGTGATGATTGTCATGTGTTTGATTTTGTATATTGTGTGTTTTGTCACTACAGAAAGGGTACATTTCCCTGTGGCACCAAAAGGGTTAAATCTCAGTAGTAATCAGCTACAGATGTCCATCCTTCCCTTGTTAAACGATACCCAACACATGGTATTTGACAAATACTGTTTGTGCTGTATGGCACGATGCCAGCATTGCGCCGCGCTCTGTCCTATCTGGCCGAGAAGACGGCCGGCACCTCAGTGTATACCTGTGACGTCACCAGCAGTGTGACGTCACTGTCACTGTACAAATGGCGCCATATCAGCTGGGGTGAACCTCTCCTCAGTCTGAGGTCACAGAGTGCAGCGACATGTAAACAAACAGTTTGTTGTTGTCGGTTTCACAATTCGCGATATTCTCAGAACAAAATTAACACAGAATTATGTTAAGACGGGCGACGTTTACGTACAATCACTCACCGTTCATGTTTACACTCACCTCACAATTTTCTTACCTGATCACGCGAGGTTCCACACACAACAAATGACAAAATGTCTGAAAATACTTTCAACAAGTTTTATTTATATTCACAAAGTAAAAGGAAATCACGTGAATCGTGACACAAGACAACGTGGACGGCACACACCTCGTCAGTGTCAGTAACGACATGTGCACCGTCACTGTCCACACCAACACCGACTTCAGTGTCCACCACGTGACACGAGGAACTCCACCACTCGCTGATGTCCCTCGCTTCTCGCCCTGTAGACCGCTGTCTGCCCGTAGATGTTCCTGGCGTTGATGTCCACCACGTTCAGTGACAGGATCAGCTTCACCGTCTCCAGGTGTCCACCACTACAGGCCCAGTGAAGGACGTTCCAACCGTCCCTGTCCACCAGCGACACATCAGCCCCTCTACCCACCAGGAACTCCACCACATCTCTGTGTCCCCTCCCTGCTGCCGCCATCACCGGTGTCTGGATCCACGATCCTCCTCTTGTGTTGATGTCCACGTGACCCGCTGCCAGGATCCGCTTCACGGTCTCCAGGTCACCGTCCTCGCTGGCGGAGTAGAGGCGGCGGCCTGCTGCTGGTGATGGAGTCGCTGCAACACAAAGTAAACTGTGTACATCAGACATCTGTGTCACACATCTACAATGTCTTCATCATGTGATACGTGACTCGGACATTGCTACATCATTTAAACAATTCCATCATGGCTGACAACAATACAACATGGCGGGAATGTCAACTTGTGGTTTCTGGAATTATGGATGGTGTGTTTAATACAGAACTTTCTGTTAGAACCAGAATTTGTAGCGGCCTACCTTTAGAATACAGCACCACAAACTTTAAAAATACGTCATAATACCCTTTTACGTAATGTAATGTGATTTTGTTCGAAAGCACGTTCTCGAATCAATATAATGCCCTATGATGCCTGCATGGCAACACGGTTGTCTGGCGCAGCGAGTGCGTATAAGCTCCGCTCACTGGTGTTTCATCTCTACGAGCTATGTCATTGCATAAGCCCAACGATGTTGAGAGTTTCCAGTAGTTGTCTACCGGCGGATGCGCAATATTTTGCAAGCACCAGTTTGAAATATTTTTCTTTTTTCACTAATACGCTCATATTTATTTGTATTACGGGCTGCTGAGGTGTTATGTTTTGTGTATTTTGTATTTTTTATTTTCTTAAATTTACATATATATTTTGGGCATTCAGTAATTTGCACCATTACATAGGAAAGTGTTTTATTGGTATTTTATTTTTCGAAGCGGTAATAATGCATTACACTAGACACGTCAGTCATGTTTGTGCCGGTTCGGTCAATGCATTCTATTTATTAGGATTAATTCAAGGGATTGGGGTTAGGGTTAGGGCTGGGGCTAGGATTAGAGTTAGAGCTTAGGGCTTAGGGTTTAGGGGTTAGGGGTTAGGGTTAGGGTTGGGGTTGGGGACCTAATGCAATATAGTAGGTACATGTCCGGTGGTTCGGTAAATGCATTTTATTTATTAGGATAATTTTAAGGGGTTAGGGTTAGGGCTGAGGGTTTAGGGTTTAGGGTTAGGGTTAGGGACCAAATCCAATATAGTAGGTACATGGCCGGTGTAATACGTGAGTACACGTACCATTTGTTGTTTTTCCTTTTTGCATTTTAATACTTTTTTTTCACACAAAATCGGGAAACCAGAAACGTCGAAAGTACAATATTAAATGGGTTAATGTAGAAAATTTGGGCTAATGGAAATTGGCCTGGAATTTGCACTGAAGCCTCTTTCACACACAACATAAATTTTGTATCCTAAATTAATGATTCGAAGGCTAACTCACCCTCGTGCCGTCACTACACATGCTCATGTCTCCCTCGTTCCTTAGTGCGATCCACATTATCCTTACAGTGTTCCCTACATCACTTTTCTGTCACAAAATCACCGATTTATATAAAAGCGCGCAATTCATGCATGCACCGTGAAATCTACGTCTGACACCTGACGTCAACAACCCTTTTCAGCATGAGGCATATCGGCTCATTCCACGCCACACGTTAATTTGTAGATTACGGAATGGGACGAGTGTGCCAAATGGCATCGGATCCATTCGGCAATTGTCCGAAGAATAAAATCACGTGACACCAAGTCTACCCGTAGCATTCGTAATTGTCCGTGACCTATTCGACTCTTTCCGTTCATTTCCGTGACGTCACAGGAATGACTCGATAAATTTGCACTTTGTGCAACAATGTGGACGTAGCTCAGTCGGTTAGCTGTCGAGCTAACAATCCGAAGGTCGCGGGTTCGCGTCCGACGGGTTCTCACAAACTGGTTGCTTGTCTTAATGACATGTGACCTACGGCAGAGATCGTCCTCACGAGAAGTTGTGGTGCTGTATTCTAAAGGTGCTCCTGTTGAACTTTACAAGTTGATAATGTCAGTACAAATGTTGTTTGGTATTTATTAGGGGAATAAGATATAAGGGTGCCTGCTGGGTTTCTCACCTACCGTGTGGATCAGAGTCGTGTGTGGTCACTGGCGTTGGTGGAACCGTGGTGCTCGGGCTCGGGTCAGTCGAGGCTGAAACAGGGAATATGTTGTTCACAAAACTATATATAACACACAAGCATTATAACTACTGGCCTCTGCAGGGATTGGGATAGATAACTTTGACAAAGGGCCATTTTCTGGATTATTAGTCATTTTCTGAATCCAATCCCTGGCTCTGTTTTTGCCTTTCCACATATGTTGTGCCTTCCAATATTATGTGCTATTAAATTCTAAATGCATGTGTTATGGAAGAAGTATCAAAAATATATTGTTCAATTTGAATGAGATAACTATTCATCGAGACCGCGTGTCTATGCAGGAAAAAAGTAAAACTTCTCATATTTAGTTTTTACAGTTTGAAATCCTGTGATTGACAACATGAACGTCGATCGATATAATAGGTTAGACTAAACCCTTAAGTCAGAATCTCCACGGGTATATACATTAGCGTGATAAATGTAGGGAAAATTAAGGACTGAGCTTCCTGCCTGCTGGCTTTTCTAACCAACCGTGTGGATCAGGGTCTTGTGTCGTCACTGGCGCTAGAGAAGCCGTGTTGCTCGGTCTCGGGTCAGTGGAGGCTGAAACAGGGAATATTTTAGTCAGAAAACTATACATAGCACATAAGCATTATAACTACTGGTCTCAGTTTTCTCTTCCCACAAATGTTTTGCCTTTCAATAGTATGTATGAATAAATTCAAAATACATCGGTTATAGCAGAGGTATTAAATATTAATATGTGGTTTGATTTGATTGAGATACCTGTTCATAAAAGACCGCGTGTCTCTGCAGGAAAAAAAAGAAACACTTCCTAAATTTATTTTACAGTTTGAATCTGAAAATGTAATAAGCTGTACGCTGACTGTGTGTTAACAGCTGAAATGCTCCTCTTTGTTGAAATGTTGTAACTGAATAGATTGTTTTTTTATTTTGTTTTTAAATATAAACATTAACGGTGAAACTAAAGAATCTGTTCGCCCCCAGGGTTGGTGCTAGGTTAGGGGCGAGTATATTCTACGGGGACTTCTTATATAAACATACATCATTATTCACATTATTACACTGAAAGTAAAAGTAGATAAAGAAACAAAAACATCTGCACTTATACCTACTCATAATTCCTCTTTATGGAATCACCACCTGCTTAGTCTGACTTCATTGATCGTGACTGGAATTCACAATGCCTTTCCATTATGTCCCCACCCCACCCTTCCTGTTTAGTGTACATGGTATTTTAGGCAATATTCCGTAAATTCTAATGTGAAGCAGATTAAAACTTCAGTGTTTATCACGCAATGTGTAGGGAAGCATGGCAACTTTCCTCGGTGTTTGTGCAACACAGTTGTAATTTGTGTCAGGAAAACTCTGTGAAGCATTCACAAAATGTCAGCATATCGAGCTATGCCGGCAGTGCAATTCTCAAACAATTGTTAACTGAGGCGGACACTGTAGCTGACACAACCGTACTTGTTGTTGGAAGCAGCGTGCTTTGATATACAACCACGTGGCAGTGTGAGGTGGTAAAGATCGAAATGTCGGCTGTCCGAGTGATTAACACCTTTAGAATACAGCACCACAACTTTTCGTGAGGACGATCGCTGCCGTAGGTCACGTGTCACGTGCTTGTTAAGACAAGCAACCAGTTTGTGAGAACCCGTCGGACGCGAACCCGCGACCTTCGGATTGTTAGCTCGACAGCTAACCGACTGAGCTACGTCCACACTGTTGCACAATGTGCAAATTTATCGAGTCATTCCTGTGACGTCACGGAAATGAACGGAAAGAGTCGACTAGGTCACGGACAATTACGAATGCTACGGGTAGGCTTGGTGTCATGTGATTTTATTCTACGGACAGTTGCCGAATGGATCTGATGCCATTTGGCACACTCGTCCCATTCCGTAATCTACAAATTAACGTGTGGCGTGGAATGAGCCGATATGCCTCAAACGGAAAAGGGTTGTTGACGTCAGATGTCAGACGTAGATTTCACGGTGCATGCATGAATGACGCGCTTTCATATAAATCGGTGATTTTGTGACAGAAAAGTGATGTAGGGAACACTGTAAGGATAATGTGGATCGCAATAAGGAACGAGGGAGACATGAGCATGTGTAGTGACGGCACGAGGGTGAGTTAGCCTTCGAATCATTAATTTAGGATACAAAATTTATGTTGTGTGTGAAAGAGGCTTCAGTGCAAATTCCAGGCCAATTTCCATTAGCCCAAAATTTCTACATTAACCCATTTCATAATGTACTTTCGACGTTTTTGGTTTTCCGTTTTTGTGTGAAAAAGAAGTATTAAAATGCAAAAAAGAAAAACAACAAATGGTACTCACGTATTACACCGGACATGTACCTACTATACTGGATTAGGTCCCTAACCCTAACCCTAAACCCAAACCCTAAACCCTCAGCCCTAACCCTAACCCAAACCCCTTGAAATAATCCTAATAAATAGAATGCATTGACCGAACCACCGGACATGTACCTTCTATATTGCATTTGGTCCCCGACCCCAACCCTAACCCTAACCCTAACCCTAACCCTAGCCCTAGCCCTAGCCTAGCCCTAACCCTAATGCCTTGAATTAATCCTAATAAATAGAATGCATTGACAGAACCGGCACAAACACGACTGACGTGTCTAGTGTAATGCATTATTACCGCTTCGAAATAAAAAATACGGCCTACCTTCAGAATACAGCACCACAAACTTTATAAATACATCATAATACCCTTTTACGTTATGTAATGTGATTTTGTTCGAAAGCACGTTCTCGAAACAATACCCTATGACGCCTGCATGGCAACACGGTTGTCTGGCTCAGCGAGTGCGTATAAGCTCCGCTCACTGGTGTTTCATCTCTACGAGCTATGTCATTGCATAAGCCCAACGATGTTGAGAGTTTCCAGTAGTTGTCTACCGGCGGATGCGCAATATTTTGCAGGCACCAGTTTGAAATATTTTTCTTTTTTCACTAATACGCTCATATTTATTTGTATTACGGGCTGCTGAGGTGTTATGTTTTGTGTATTTTGTATTTTGTATTTTTTAAAATTTACATATATATTTTTTGCATTCGGTAATTTGCACCATTACATAGGAAAGTGTTTTATTAGTATTTTATTTTTCGAAGCGGTAATAATGCATTACACTAGACACGTCAGTCGTGTTTGTGCCGGTTCGGTCAATGCATTCTATTTATTAGGATTAATTCAAGGGATTGGGGTTAGGGTTAGGGCTGGGGCTAGGATTAGAGTTAGAGCTTAGGGTTTAGGGCTTAGGGTTTAGGGTTTAGGGTTGGGGTTGGGGACCTAATGCAATATAGTAGGTACATGTCCGGTGGTTCGGTAAATGCATTTTATTTATTAGGATAATTTTAAGGGGTTAGGGTTAGGGCTGAGGGTTTAGGGTTTAGGGTAAGGGACCTAATCCAATATAGTAGGTACATGTCCGGGCTAATAGAAATTGGCCTGGAATTTGCACTCAAGCCTATTTCACACGCAACATAAATTTTGTTCAGTAATGATTCGAAGGCTAACTCACCCTCGTGCCGTCACTACACATGCTCATGTCTCCCTCGTTCCTTAGTGCGATCCACATTATCCTTACAGTGTTCCCTACATCACTTTTCTGTCACAAAATCACCGATTTATATGAAAGCGCGCAATTCATGCATGCACCGTGAAATCTACGTCTGACACCTGACGTCAACAACCCTTTTCAGTTTGAGGCATATCGGCTCATTCCACGCCTCACGTTATTTTGTAGATTACGGAATGGGACGAGTGTGCCAAATGGCATCGGACCCATTCGGCAATTGTCCGAAGAATAAAATCACGAGACCACAAAGTCTTCCCGTAGCATTCGTAATTGTCCGTGACCTATTCGACTCTTTCCGTTCATTTCCGTGACGTCACAGTAATGACTCGATAAATTTGCACTTTGCGCAACATTGTGGACGTAGCTCAGTCGGTTAGCTGTCGAGCTAACAATCCGAAGGTCGCGGGTTCGCGTCCGACGGGTTCTCACAAACTGGTTGCTTGTCTTAATGACATGTGACCTACGGCAGAGATCGTCCTCACGAGAAGTTGTGGTGCTGTATTCACAAATACACAACACTTAACACCCAAGCAGCCCGTAATACAAATAAATATGAGCGTATTAGTGAAAAAAGAAAAATATTTCAAACTGGTGCTTGCAAAATATTGCGCATCCGCCGGTATACAACTACTGGAAACTCTCAACATCGTTGGCTTTATGCAATGACATAGCTCGTAGAGATGAAACACCAGTGAGCGGAGCTTATACGCACTCGCTGAGCCAGACAACCGTGTTGCCATGCAGGTGTCATAGGGCATTGATTCGAGAACGTGCTTTCGAACAAAATCACATTACATTACGTAAAAGGGTATTATGACGTATTTTTAAAGTTTGTGGTGCTGTATTCTAAAGGTAGGCCTCTCCGTCTGTTTCAATATTAGAAATAACGAGAAAAAAGCATAGTTGCCTTTCCATGATCTACATTCTACTGCATTTTTTAAAAGTGTTGCAGAAATACATGTGTTCCACATAAAGGTTTCAGTGTTAAAAGAGCTAAGCTACAGGCCTTCAATGAAAACATTCAGCTGATACTGTCGGTCGTGTGCTATGAAGGGGGAATGTATACTCATGGGACATAAGTATTCGTCAGTCGGCAAAATTCTCATAGACTTGCATGTTATTTAGTGTAACTGTAATAATTTTCATGAATTCGGTTTTCGTTATTTGGTTGTCAAATTTTGCAGGTTGTTAGGAAATCATCTTGGTCACAGATACATAATTTCCATGTAATGTTCCTTCAAGTATTTTCCGCATTGTAGTTACATGAGCAACATATATATACAACCTTGTGTATTCTTTCCCCACAGACTGCCATGTTAAAAATTGTCTTAACCATGTGACACGCATCAATCAAAGTGCAGTCATTCTTGAAATACTGAATGGAAAATGGAACGGAAATTATGTCTCTGCAGCTGAGATGATTCATGACACGTGTAAAATATGAACAAGATCAAACGACAAATAAATTCAAGATGATGTTTCTAGCAACGCCAAGTTAACAGCACGCGAGTTTACTATTGGTTAGGGTTAGGGTTAGGGTAAGGTTTAGGGTTAGGGTTAGGGTAAGGGTTAGGATAAGGTTTAGGGTAAGTGTTAGGGTAAGGTTTAGGGTAAGGTTTAGGGTTAGGGTGACGTGACACTAAACAACATGGCTGGAGAGAGAGAGAGCACCAAGTTAACAGCACGCGAGTTTACTATTGGTTAGGGTTAGGGTTAGGTAAGGTTTAGGGTTAGGGTTAGGGTAAGGGTTAGGATAAGGTTTAGGGTAAGTGTTAGGGTAAGGGTAAGGTTTAGGGTTAGGGTTAGGGTAAGGGTTAGGGTAAGATTTAGGGTTAGGGTGACGTGACACTAAACAATATGGCTGGTAGGTATCCGGTATTCTGTAAGTGTACCCAATTAAGTCTATAGAAATTATGCACAATGACGAATACTTATGTCCAATGACTGTATTTCAATGCAATGCAGTTATTCATTGACGCAGAACACAAGATATAGACCCGGGCCAGTTATATTCGGACACTTGACGTAACTTCCATAGACTTGTAAACATGTTAATTTAATGTAGCATAAAGAATTTTCATGAATTTAATTTTCGTATGATCCAAGTCAAATTTTGAACATTTGTGAGGAATCATCGTACCTACTATCACATAATATCTGTTTAATTTTCCATTGCTTATTTATCGAATGACAACAATTTAATCAACACGTGTACAGTGCCGTGATTTCCTTTAACATGGCGGCCTATGGGATTGTGCATTGTGGAACTATAAGTAAGTTGATAAATGTGATGTCATTAGTTACATAGTGGTCAGGAGAATTGAACTGAAATTATGAGCGCACAGCAGAGATGATTTCAAATTTTTCTGTCAAATTTGAGAAAAATCTATTCTGAACTCACCTCATGAAAATTATTTATGCTACACTGAAATATCATGTAAGTCTATGGAAATGACGTCAAGTGTCCGAATATACACATGAAACACATCCGTTGCTTGACTGGAGGGATTTAGATAATCTCATAAAATCTTCCGTGACTGTTGTAAATCTTATCAGTTCAAAGGATGAAACTTAAAAACTCCTGTAACCTTCATACTTCTTTACAGCAGTTTTACAATATAGATTTACACTATTTCGTCTAATTTCCTAAATCAGTTTAAAAGTAGAAACTGAGAACTTACCCACCAATAACGTACGAGCCACACATCTCACTGCTAGTTATAAAATGCCTTCACTGGCGACACCACGGCCGCAAAGGTGCCAGCTATGACGTCATTGTGACGTTTCAGGTTAGGAGCATGGCAACGTTTGGCGCTCGACTGCTTGTACTCGGTGCCGTTCCACTAACCGATCTTATAGGAGATCAATCTTAGCAAGTTACACCAATTTTACAATCCACTTAGCTAAAAGTTACATACACCCGTGCCACTAACCGATCTTACGATCCGATACAAGCTTAGATCGAGACTCTTTCGTGCGAGAGATAGAGAAATGCGAGGAAGTAGTTTTGGAACCACGTGTAAACGTGGAGAAAAAACCTCGAGGAAAATATTAGGGTAGTGAGCACCTTGGTTTCAGGGGCAAGTGCGGCTGAACGCCTCTACCTAGACTAACAACTAGTCTCTGAAATGAACATATTTTACTGAAAAATGTTCATAGTAAAACATACATGAAATATAATGAAAAGGAGCCCTGAGACTTTCTTCATTTTCAGACCTGAAGCTGAGGAAATCTAGACTTGCCACATTTTCTAGACTTGCGTTGGCTTTCTTGGATATATTTGCTTCACAGTCTGTACGACAAACTAGCCTCTACCTCGCCACAAGCACACCATCTGATAACGTATCAAGAATGTAGTCTAGTCAGTAGTCTTGAAAAACACGCTGCCTGCCTTAAAATTTAGAATCCCCTACCAAATAAGCGCATGTGAAATCAAACATATTTGTATCTTTTTGTTTCAGAACATTGTTCACTTCACGACCCGTCCCTATTCTTAACCATGACGTTGTAATATTGTTGTACAAATGTACTACACCGACACCCTCGGCTGTGTTCCTATGACGACAGTGGTCCGACTGGCCTGACATTTGTAAGGCTTCAGTGCAGTGCTTGTTTACATCACAGAATTAACAAATTCATTTCATGGTTAGTAAAGAATTAGGGGACGCTCACGGTGAAATGCTCGCTCTTCTTCTTCTTTATATAGACTATGAAAGCCACCACTTTGGTTTCTCTATGATTGATTTTAGCGATCCTAAGTTGGTCCTGAGATTGGGTAAGATTGGTTAGTGGAACGGTAAGCTGATCGTAACGTCACACTAAGATTGGGATTTTAGGGTTTACGATTGGCGTAGGGCTAAGATCGGTTAGTGGAACGGCACCCTGATCAACAACTCAGTTTGGAAATATTTCTATCCAACCGAAGTTTGGCCTCCGCTTTTATCAGATGAAAGTAACATATTACAACACACTTCGTGTTAACTGTGCCATGACATGGACACGAATTGTATAAGCATATCGGGTACTTCCCTAATTCACTGACTGTTTGTATTCAAACTTCTAATATTTATTTACAAAAATATAAATAAATGTCCATTTCAATGCATATGTGGATATCATAAGGTTCCAGAGGCTTAGATGTAAATAGCTGCGATCATTCTGTCAAACAAGACCATTGTCGTACTTACACTGAGTTTAGACACTAAAAATAGCCTTGAAAGACAATGTGTGGTCTTCTGAGTTTATTTTAAGTGTAGACTGCATGTATTCCTCAACTCAGTCCACGTGTGAAATACATACCGAGATATTTATGTTAATATACAGTATCCATAACACGTCCGCCTATTCAGAATACAATGTACCATGGTTTTAGTCAGTTCCCTGTAAATTTCACGAAATGATTTTTGAGTCTGGGGTTGTACATGGGTATATAATAAGATGAGATATGTAACGCTTGCCCCACATATACAACCTCATTACTGGATTTGTACATAGGGCGAGGGGGGACAGCGGGAAGTGTGGCTATTTCATTGTAATGATGAGCCAGCCTGATGAACCGAGTTCGAGTCCTGGGTGGTGGTGGGTCAGTGTTGGGGCAGTTCGAGCTGCATAAGAGGGGCGGGGTCCTGGATCTTACTGGAACACTGTAAGGCTAAACCGACAAAGACGACGGCACATGTTTATGATTGTAACTCATATCCAGTGTGTTTCAGTGTGCTGTCTCAGTTATTCACTGATCTTAACTGTCTTGTTTGACTGATTTAGTTCTCTACGTTACGATGTGCTAACAAAATGTTGATAAGGGGCACAAGAAGCGACAAATGTCCTGTGAACCCAGTGTTAACATGACCAGTAAACATTACGTTGACATGTACCGTGAACCCTATGTTAACATGGCCAATAAACAATACGTTGACATGTACCGTGAAGTCTTTGTTAACACGGCCAATAAACAATACGCTGCCATGTACCGTGAACCCTATGTTAACATGGCCAATAAACAATACGTTGACATGTACCGTGAAGTCTTTGTTAACACGGCCAATAAACAATACGTTGACATGTACCGTGAAGTCTTTGTTAACACGGCCAATAAACAATACGCTGCCATGTACCGTGAACCCTATGTTAACATGGCCAATAAACAATACGTTGACATGTACCGTGAAGTCTTTGTTAACACGGCCAATAAACAATACGCTGCCATGTACTGTGAACCCTATGTTAACACGGCCAATAAACAATACGTTGCCATGTACCGTGAACCCTATGTTAACATGGCCAATAAACAATACGTTGACATGTACCGTGAAGTCTTTGTTAACACGGCCAATAAACAATACGCTGCCATGTACCGTGAACCCTATGTTAACACGGCCAATAAACAATACGCTGACATGTACCGTGAACCCTATGTTAACATGGCCAATAAACAATACGTTGACATGTACCCTGAAGTCTATGTTAACATGACTAGTAAACATTACGCTGCCATGTACCGTGAACCCTATGTTAACATGGCCAATAAACAATACGTTGACATGTACCGTGAAGTCTTTGTTAACACGGCCAATAAACAATACGCTGACATGTACCGTGAAGTCTATGTTAACATGGCCAATAAACAATACGCTGACATGTCCCGTGAACCCTATGTTAACATGGCCAATAAACAATACGCTGACATGTCCCGTGAACCCTATGTTAACATGGCCAATAAACAATACGCTGACATGTCCCTTGAACCCAATGTTAACATGGCCAATAAACAATACGCTGACATGTCCCGTGAACCCAATGTTAACATGGCCAATAAACAATACGCTGACATGTCCCTTGAACCCAATGTTAACATGGCCAATAAACAATACGCTGACATGTACCGTGAACCCTATGTGAACATGGCCAATAAACAATACGCTGACATGTACCGTGAAGTCTATGTTAACATGGCCAATAAACAATACGCTGACATGTCCCTTGAACCCAATGTTAACATGGCCAATAAACAATACGCTGACATGTACCGTGAACCCTATGTGAACATGGCCAATAAACAATACGCTGACATGTACCGTGAAGTCTATGTTAACATGGCCAATAAACAATACGCTGACATGACCGTGAACCCTATGTAAACATGGCCAATAAACAATACGCTGACATGTACCGTGAAGTCTATGTTAACATGGCCAATAAACAATACGCTGACATGACCGTTAACCCCATGTTACCATGGCCACTAAGCAATACGTTAATATGTCCTCTGAACGCTAAATGATGTTGACAATAAACAATAAGTTATCTTGTTCACTAGTTTACAAACAGCTTTTGAAACAAAAATGATTATTTGGACCAGAACGTTTTCACAATAAAAACGCTGAACATGCACGTGCAACATATTGTTTCAAAAGCAGAAGACAGATACTGAATGTGCATGCAGTATGACTGTAAAACATTGGCTTAATTTAAACGAAATAATGTTGTTATTCTCATATCTTCCGGTTGGAATATCAAGATATAGTGTTAATTAAGCTGTATTAATATCTGACGAAAGACTCACCTGCTGTCGTTAAGGGACACGTCGTGGTCCTGGCATCACGCAGGTCAGCTACAGTGTGATTGAGCTGAATCTGTAATTTACGGATGTGTTTGGTCAATCTGCGATGTTGTTTTCGAAGACTCTTTCTGTAAGTGTCTCTATCCCGTTCAACACGTCTCAGTTGTTCTGCCAAGGTTTTGAGTTGTGTCTTTGTGTATTGTACATTTGCCTTAACGCTTTGAACTTCCCTGAGAACATGTCCGGTAATAATGTTGCCAATGTAGTCTTCGTTCATGATGTCGGTTATAGCTTGTTTGACGAGAGGCTTTATCAAGAGAGGGAGGAATCTTTCAGTCAGTTCTTCTTTCAGTGATGACTCCAACGCTTCAAACTTGTTGATCAGGTTAGTGTCAGTATTAACAGCATCCTGCTTCCACAAATTGATCTCTCGTTCCACCAGACGCACCCGTGCAGCCAAGGCTGCCAAACTGGCATCAGCATGGATGGCTTTCACACCACACAACAGCAGACTGAAGAATATAATTGTTGATACCTCCATCGCGCAGCTAGGAAGACGACTGCCTCGCCGTCGGGTACACGGTTTTAATATAACCCGACACCAGCAAAATGCCAGCTCGGGGAAACACATTCTCCACCAGTGGTGTGCGTACACGTGGCATCAATAACTGACATGGCGATACCATGGCGATATCATCCCACCATTGATCTGTGTATTGCCACCATACACGTAAGACCAATTGTATTAGCAAAATTAGCAAATGGCACCGTGACTGTTGCAATTATGTTTCGAGATAGTATTAACCTGTGGCCCTGTCTTGGACAACTTGAGACGCAGCTCGACCAGTCATTGTGAAACCACCCATGCCATTATGGACCCACCCTAAATACGATCGTGCTGTACGACGCTAACCTGTGTACAGCGCTCGGCAGGACGTCTCCAGACTTGAGTCCCCCGGTCATGGAAGTCGAGGCGAACCTTATTTCTTCAGAAAACGAGTAAATAAACCCAATGTTGTCGTTCCCCATAACACGCACAAGTTTTATGAGACCTACTGTGTAGTGTGTGGAAAATGTAAGATTAGAAACATCCTCTTTGGACTGTGTGAGACTGTGAACTATTAGAGTTGTGTGAGACCCTCTGTGTAGTGTGTGGGTTGTGTGAGACCTACTGTGTACTGTGTGGGTTGTGTGACACCGTGTACTGTGTTGGTTCTGTGAAACCTACTGTGTACTTTGTGGTTTGTGTGAGACCCACTGTGTACTGTGTGGGTGGTGTGACATCCACTGTGTGTTATGTGAGTTCTGTGAGACTGTGTACTGTATAGGGCACGTGAGACCCACTGTGTACTGTGTGGTTTGTGTGACACTGTGTAACTTTGTGGGTTCTGTGACACTGTGTACTGTGTGGGTGGTGTGAGACCTACTGTGTAGTGTGTGGGTTGTGTGAGACCTACTGTGTACTGTGTGGGTCTGTGACACCGTGTACTGTGTTGGTTCTGTGAAACTTACTGTGTACTTTGTGGTTTGTGTGAGACCCACTGTGTACTGTGTGGGTGGTGTGACATCCACTGTGGACTATGTAGGTTAAGTGACACTGTGTACTGTGTGGGTGGTGTGACACTGTGTGTTATGTGGGTTGTGTGAGACTGTGTACTGTATAGGGTACGTGAGACCCACTGTGTACTGTGTGGTTTGTGTGACACTGTGTAACTTTGTGGGTTCTGTGACACTGTGTACTGTGTGGGTGGTGTGAGACTGTGTACTGTGTTGGATATGTGAGACTGTACTGCGTAGGTGGTGTGAGACTGTGTACTGTATGGGGTACGTGAGACCCACTGTGTACTGTGTGGGTGGTGTGAGACTGTGTACTGTATGGGGTACGTGAGACCCACTGTGTACTGTGTGGGTGGTGTGAGACTGTGTAGTGTATGGGGTACGTGAGACCCACTGTGTACTGTGTGGGTGGTGTGACACTGTGTACTGTGTGGGTGGTGTGACACTGTGTACTGTATGGGGCACGTGAGACCCACTGTGTACTGTGTGGGTGGTGTGACACTGTGTACTGTGTGGGTGGTGTGAGTCTGTGTACTGTATGGGGTACGTGAGACCCACTGTGTACTGTGTGGGTGGTGTGACACTGTGTACTGTGTGCGTGGTGTGAGTCTGTGTGCTGTATAGGGTACGTGAGACCCACTCTGTACTGTGTGGGTGGTGTGAGACTGTGTAGTGTATGGGGTACGTGAGACCCACTGTGTACTGTGTGGGTTGTGTGACACTGTGTACTGTATGGGGTACGTGAGACCCACTGTGTACTGTGTGGGTTGTGTGACACTGTGTACTGTCTGGGTGGTGTGACTCTTTGAACTGTATGGGGTACGTGAGATTCACTGTGTACCGTGTGGGTGGTGTGAGACTGTGTACTGTATGAGGTACGTGAGAGTTACTTTGTACTGTGTGGGTGGTGTGAGATTGTGTACTGTATGGGGTACGTGAGACTTACTTTGTACTGTGTGGGTGGTGTGAGACTGTGTACTGTATGGGGTACGTGACATTCACTGTGTACTGTGTGGGTGGTGTGAGACTGTGTAGTGTATGGGGTACGTGAGACTCACTGTGTACTGTGTGGGTGGTGTGAGACTGTGTACTGTATGGGGTACGTGAGACCCACTGTGTACTGTGTGGGTGGTGTGAGTATGTGTACTGTATGGGGTACGTGAGATTCACTGTGTACTGTGTGTGGGTGGTGTGAGACTGTGTACTGTAGAGGGTACGTGAGACTTACTTTGTACTGTGTGGGTGGTCTGAGACTGTGTACTGTATAGGGTACGTGAGACTTACTTTGTACTGTGTGGGTGGTGTGAGACTGTGTACTGTATGGGGTACGTGAGACCCACTGTGTACTGTGTGGGTGGTGTGAGACTGTGTACTGTATGGGGTACGTGAGACCCACTGTGTACTGTGTGGGTGGTGTGAGACTGTGTACTGTATGGGGTACGTGAGACCCACTGTGTACTGTGTGGGTGGTGTGAGACTGTGTACTGTATTGGGTACGTGAGACCCACTGTGTACTGTGTGGGTGGTGTGGGACTGTATACTGTATGGGGTACGTGAGATTCACTGTGTACTGTGTGGGTGGTGTGAGACTGTGTGGTGTATGGGGTACGTGAGACTTACTTTGTACTGTGTGGGTGGTGTGAAACTGTGTACTGTATGGGGTACATGAGATTCACTGTGTACTGTGTGCGTGGTGTGAGACTGTGTAATGTATGGGGTACGTGAGACCCACTGTGTACTGTGTGGGTGGTGTGAGACTGTGTACTGTATGGGGTACGTGAGACCCACTGTGTACTGTGTGGGTGGTGTGAGACTGTGTACTGTATGGGGTACGTGAGACCCACTGTGTACTGTGTGGGTGGTGTGAGACTGTGTACTGTATGGGGTGTGTGAGACCCACTGTGTACTGTGTGGGTGGTGTGAGACTGTGTACTGTATGGGTTACGTGAGACTTACTTTGTACTGTGTGGGTGGTGTGAGACTGTGTACTGTATGGGGTACGTGAGATTCACTTTGTACTGTGTGGGTGGTGTGAGACTGTGTACTGTATGGGGTACGTGAGACCCACTGTGTACTGTGTGGGTGGTGTGAGACTGTACTGTGTGGGGTACGTGAGACTTACTTTGTACTGTGTGGGTGGTGTGAGACTGTGTACTGGGTGGGGTACGTGAGACTTACATCGTACCGTGTGGGTTGTGTGAGACTGTGTACTGTATGGGGTACGTGAGATTCACTGAGTACTGTGTGCGTGGTGTGAGACTGTGTACTGTATGGGGTACGTGAGACCCACTGTGTACTGTGTGGGTTGTGTGACACTGTTTACTATGTGGGTGGTGTGAAACTGTGTACTGTATGGGGTACGTGAGAGTCACTGTGTACTGTGTGGGTGGTGTGAGACTGTACTGAATGGGGTACGTGAGACCCACTGTGTACTGTGTGGGTGGTGTGAGACTGTGTACTGTATGGGGTACGTGAGACCCACTGTGTACTCTGTGCGTGGTGTGAGACTGTGTACTGTATGGGGTACGTGAGATGCACTGTGTACTCTGTGTGTGGTGTGAGACTGTTTACTGTGTGGGGTACGTGAGACTTACATCGTACCGTGTGGGTAGTGTGAGACTGTGTACTGTATGGTGTACGTGAGATTCACTGAGTACTGTGTGCGTGGTGTGAGACTGTGTACTGTATGGGGTACGTGAGACCAACTGTGTACTGCGTGGGTGGTGTGGGACTGTATACTGTATGGGGTACGGGAGATTCACTTTGTACCGTGTGGGTTGTGTGACACTGTTTACTATGTGGGTGGTGTGAAACTGTGTACTGTATGGGGTACGTGAGACCCACTGTGTACTGAGTGGGTGGTGTGAGACTGTACTGAATGGGGTACGTGAGACCCACTGTGTACTGTGTGGGTGGTGTGAGACTGTGTACTGTATGGGGTACGTGAGACTTACTTTGTACTGTGTGGGTGGTGTGAGTCTGTGTACTGTGTGCGTGGTGTGACACTGTGTACTGTATGGGGTACGTGAGATTCACTGTGTACTGTGTGCGTGGTGTGAGACTGTGTACTGTATGGGGTACGTGAGACTTACTTTGTACTGTGTGGGTGGTGTGAGACTGTGTACCGTATGGAGTACGTGAGTCCCACTGTGTACTGTGTGGGGTACGTGAGACTTACTTTGTACTGTGTGGGTGGTGTGAGACTCACTGTGTACTGTGTGCGTGGTGTGAGACTGTGTAGTGTATGGGGTACGTGAGACCCACTGTGTACTGTGTGGGTGGTGTGAGACTCTACTGTATGGGGTACGTGAGACTTACTTTGTACTGTGAGGGTGGTGTGAGACCCACTGTGTACTGTGTGCGTGGTGTGAGACTGTGTACTGTATGGGGTACGTGAGACCCACTGTGTACTGTGTGGGTGGTGTGAGACTGTGTACCGTATGGGTTACGTGAGACTTACTTTGTACTGTGTGGGTGGTGTGAGACCCACTGTGTACTGTGTGGGTGGTGTGACATCCACTGTGGACTATGTAGGTTAAGTGATACTGTGTACTGTGTGGGTGGTGTGACACTGTGTGTTATGTGGGTTGTGTGAGACTGTGTACTGTATAGGGTACGTGAGACCCACTGTGTACTGTGTGGTTTGTGTGACACTGTGTAACTTTGTGGGTTCTGTGACACTGTGTACTGTGTGGGTGGTGTGAGACTGTGTACTGTGTTGGATATGTGAGACTTTGTACTGCGTAGGTGGTGTGAGACTGTGTACTGTATGGGGTACACGTGAGACCCACTGTGTACTGTGTGGGTGGTGTGAGACTGTGTACTGTATGGGGTACGTGAGACCCACTGTGTACAATGTGTGGGTGGTGTGAGACTGTGTGTAGTGTATGGGGTACGTGAGACCCACTGTGTGTACTGTGTGGGTGGTGTGAGACTGTGTACTGTGTGGGTGGTGTGACACTTTGTGTACTGTATGGGGCACGTGAGACCCACTGTGTACTGTGTGGGTGGTGTGACACTGTGTACTGTGTGGGTGGTGTGAGTCTGTGTACTGTATGGGGTACGTGAGACCCACCTTGTACTGTGTGTAGTGTGTGACACTGTGTACTGTGTGTGGTGTGAGTCTGTGTGCTGGTACAGTGAGACCCACTCTGTACTGTGTGCACGTGGTGTGAGACTGTGTAGTGTATGGGGTACGTGAGACCCACTGTGTACTGTATGTGGGTTGTGTGACACTGTGTACTGTATGGGGGTACGTGAGACCCACTGTGTACTGTGTGGGTTGTGTGACACTGTGTACTATCTGGGTGGTGTGACTCTTGAACTGTATGGGGTACGTGAGATTCACTGTGTACCGTGTGGGTGGTGTGAGACTGTGTACTATGTATGGTACGTGAGTTACTTTGTACTGTGTGGGTGGTGTGAGATTGTGTACTGTATGGGGTACGTGAGACTTACTTTGTACGGTTCGGGTGGTGTGAGACTGTGTACTGTATGGGGTACGTGACATTCACTGTGTACTGTGTGGGTGGTGTGAGACTGTGTAGTGTATGGGGTACGTGAGACTCACTGTGTACTGTGTGGGTGGTGTGAGACTGTGTACTGTATGGGGTACGTGAGACCCACTGTGTACTGTGTGGGTGGTGTGAGACTATGTGTACTGTATGGGGTACGTGAGACTCACTGTACTGTGTGTGGGTGGTGTGAGACTGTGTACTGTATGGGGTACGTGAGACTCACTTGTGTACTGTGTGGGTGGTGTGAGACTGTGTACTGTATGGGGTTACGTGAGACTTACTTTGTACTGTGTGGGTGGGTGTGAGACTGTGTACTGTATAGGGGTACGTGAGACCCACTGTGTACTGTGTGGGTGGTGTGAGACTGTGTACTGTATGGGGTACGTGAGACCCACTGTGTACTGGGTGGGTGGTGTGAGACTGTGTATTCTATGGGGTACGTGAGACCCACTGTGTACTGTGTACGGTGGTGTAAGACTGTGTACTCTATTGGGTACGTAGAGACCCACTGTGTACTGTGTGGGTGGTGTGAGACTGTGTACTGTATGGGGTACAGTGAGATTCACTGTGTACTGTGTAGGTGGTGTGAGACTGTGTACTGTATGGGGTACGTGAGACTTACTTTGTACTGTGTGGGTGGTGTGAGACTGTGTACTGTATGGGGTACCGTGAGATTCACTGTGTACTGTGTGCGTGGTGTGAGACTGTGTACTGTATGGGGTGCGTGAGACCCACTGTGTACTGTGTGGGTGGTGTGAGACTGTGTACTGTATGGGGTACGTGAGACCCACTGCGTACTGTGTGGGTGGTGTGAGACTGTGTACTGTATGGGGTACGTGAGACCCACTGTGTACTGTGTGGGTGGTGTGAGACTGTGTACTGTATGGGGTACGTGAGACCCACTGTGTACTGTGTGGGTGGTGTGAGACTGTGTACTGTATGGGTTACGTGAGACTTACTTTGTACTGTGTGGGTGGTGTGAGACTGTGTACTGTATGGGGTACGTGAGATTCACTTTGTACTGTGTGGGTGGTGTGAGACTGTGTACTTTATGGGGAACGTGAGACCCACTGTGTACTGTGTGGGTGGTGTGAGACTGTACTGTGTGGGGTACGTGAGACTTACTTTGTACTGTGTGGGTGGTGTGAGACTGTGTACTGGGTGGGGTACGTGAGACTTACATCTGTACCGTGTGTGGTGTTGTGTGAGACTGTGTAATGTATGGGGTACGTGAGATTCACTGAGTACTGTGTGCGTGGTGTGTGAGACTGTGTACTGTATGGGGTACGTGAGACCCACATTGTGTACTGTGTGGGTTGTGTGACACTGTTTACTATGTGGGTGGTGTGTGGCTTACTGTACTGTATGGGGTACGTGAGTCACTGTGTACTGTGTGGGTGGTGTGAGACTGTACTGAATGGGGTACGTGAGACCCACTGACTTCACTGTACTGTGTGGGTGGTGTGACACTGTGTGTACTGTATGGGGTACGTGAGACCCACTGTGTACTGTGTGCGTGGTGTGAGACACTGTGTACTGTATGGGGTACGTGAGATGCACTGTGTACTCTGTGTGTGGTGTGAGACTGTTTACTGTGTGGGGTACGTGAGACTTACATCGTACCGTGTGAGGTGGTGATGTGAGACTGTGTACTGTATGGTGTACGTGAGATTCACTGAGTACTGCGTGTGTGCGTGGTGTGAGACTGTGTACTGTATGGGGTACGTGAGACCAACTGTGTACTGTATTAGGTGGTGTGGGACTGTATACTGTATGGGGTACAGGAGATTCACCCTGTGTACCGTGTGGGTTGTGTGACACTGTTTACTATGTGGGTGGTGTGAAACTGTGTACTGTATGGGGTACGTGAGACCCACTGTGTACTGAGTGGGTGGTGTGAGACTGTACTGAATGGGGTACGTGAGACACACTGTGTACTGTGTGGGTGGTGTGAGACTGTGTACTGTATGGGGTACGTGAGACTTACTTTGTACTGTGTGGGTGGTGTGAGTCTGTGTACTGTGTGCGTGGTGTGACACTGTGTACTGTATGGGGTACGTGAGATTCACTGTGTACTGTGTGCGTGGTGTGAGACTGTGTACTGTATGGGGTACGTGAGACTTACTTTGTACTGTGTGGGTGGTGTGAGACTGTGTACCGTATGGAGTACGTGAGTCCCACTGTGTACTGTGTGGGGTACGTGAGACTTACTTTGTACTGTGTGGGTGGTGTGAGACTCACTGTGTACTGTGTGCGTGGTGTGAGACTGTGTAGTGTATGGGGTACGTGAGACCCACTGTGTACTGTGTGTGAAGTGGTGTGAGACTCTACTGTATAGGGTACGTGAGACTTACTTTGTACTGTGAGGGGTGGTGTGAGACCCACTGTGTACTGTGTGCGTGGTGTGAGACTGTGTACTGTATGGGGTGCGTGAGACCCACTGTGTACTAATGTGGGTGGTGTGAGACTGCTATGTACCATGTATGGGTTACACGTGAGACTTACTTTGTACTGTGTGAGAAGGACTGGGTGGTGTGTGAGACCCACTGTGTACTGTGCTTGGTGTGAGACTGTGTATTGTGTATGGGGTACGTGAGACCCACTGTGTACTGTGTGTGGGTGGTGTGTGGAGACTGTGTACTGTGGGTGCAGTGAGATTGTGCTGTAGATGTCACTGTGTACTGTGTGCTTGGTGTGAGGTGGTACTGTGTACTGTACGTGAGGGGGTACGTGAGACCCACTGTATGTGTACTATTACGTGGGTGGTGTGAGACTGTGTACTGTATGGGGTACGTGAGACCCACTGTGTACTGTGTGGGTGGTGTGAGACTGTGTACTGTATGGGGTGCGTAGAGATTCACTGTGTACTGTGTGTGTGGTGTGAGGTGTGACCCACTGTATGCGCGGTGTACTGTGTAATGTACGTGAGATTCACTGTGTGTACTGTGAGTGGTTCGAGACTGTGTACTGTGTATAAGGTACGTGAGACTTACTTTGTACTGTGTGTGTGGTGTGAGACTGTGTGTACTGTACTACGTGAGATTCACTGTGTACTGTATGTGGTGGTGTGAGACTGTGTACTGTATGGGGTACGTAGAGACTTACTTTGTACTGTGTGTGTGGTGTGAGACTGTGTACTGTATGGGGTACGTGAGACCCACTGTGTACTGTGTGGGTGGTGTGAGACTGTGTACTGTATGGGGTACGTGAGACCCACTGTGTACTGTGTGGGTGGTGTGAGACTGTGTACTGTATGGGGTACGTGAGACCCACTGTGTACTGTGTGGGTGGTGTGAGTCTGTGTACTGTATGGGGTACGTGAGACCCACTGTGTACTCTATGTGTGGTGTGAGACTGTGTACTGTATGGGGTACGTGAGACCCACTGTGTACTGTGTGGGTGGTGTGAGACTGTGTACTGTATGGGGTACGTGAGACCCACTGTGTACTCTATGCGTGGTGTGAGACTGTGTACTGTGTGGGGTACGTGAGACTTACTTCGTACCGTGTGGGTTGTGTGAGACTGTGTACTGTATGGGGTACGTGAGATTCACTGTGTACTCTGTGCGTGGTGTGAGACTGTGTATTGTATGGGGTACTTGAGACCCACTGTGTACTGTGTGCGTGGTGTGAGACTGTGTACTGTATGGGGTACGTGAGACCCACTGTGTACTGTGTGGGTGGTGTGAGACTGTTTACTGTATGGGGTACGTGAGACCCACTGTGTACTGAATGGGTTGTTTGACACTGTTTACTATGTGGGTGGTGTGAGACTGTGTACTGTATGGGTTACGTGAGACCCACTGTGTACTGTGTGGGTGGTGTGAGACTGTACTGAATGGGGTACGTGAGACCCACTGTGTACTGTGTGGGTGGTGTGAGACTGTGTACTGTATGGGGTACGTGAGATTTACTTTTTACTGTGTGGGTGGTGTGAGACTGTGTGTATGTATGTACGGAGTCCCACTGTGCACTGTGTGGGGTACGTGAGACTTACTTTGTACTGTGTGGGTGGTGTGAGACCCACTGTGTACTGTGTGCGTGGTGTGAGACTGTGTAGTGTATGGGGTACGTGAGACTTACTTTGTACTGTGTGGGTGGTGTGAGACTGTGTAGTGTATGGGGTACGCGAGACTTTCTTTGTACTGTGTGTGGGTGGTGTGAGACTGTGTACTGTATGGGTTACGTAGAGGATTACTTTGTACTGTGTGGATGGTGTGGCACTGTGGTACTGTATGGGGTACGTGAGAACCACTGTGTACCAGTGGGTGGGTGGTGTGAAACTGTGTGTACTGTATGGGGTACAGTGAGAGACTTACTTTGTGTACTGTGTTGGTGGTGTGAGACTGATGTGTGTATACTTTATGGGGTACTGTGTGGAGTCACTGTGTACTGTAGTGTGAGACTGTGGGGTACGTGAGACCCACTGTTGTACTGTGTGGGGTGTGTGAGACCCACTGTGTACTGTGTGGGTGGTGTGAACCACACTGTGTACTGTGTAGTAATATGGGGTGTAGTGAGACCCACTGGTACATGTACTGTGTGGGTGGTGTGAGACTGTACTGTATGGGGTACGTGAGACTTACCACTTTGTACTGTGTGGGTGGGTGTGAGACCCACTGTGTACTGTGTGCGTGGTGTGAGACTGTGTAGTGTATAGGGTACGTAGGAACCCACTGTGTACTGTGTGGAGTGGTGTGAGACTGTGTACTGTATGGGTTGTGTGAGAACCACTGTGTACTGTGTGGGTGGTGAGGAACCACTGTGTACTGTATGGGGTGTGTGGGAACCACTTTGTACTGTGTGGGTGGTGTGAGACTGTGTACTGTATGAGGGTACGTGTGGGAACTTACTTTTGTACTGTGTGGGTGGTGTGAGAACCACTGTGTACTGTATGGGGTATGAGACCCACTGTGTACTGTGTGACTGAGTGTGTGAGACTTTACTGTGTGGGGTGTGTGAGAACCACTTTGTACTGTGTAGGTGGTGTGAAGACTGTGTACTGTGTGGATTTGGTGTGTGAGAACCACACTGTGTACTGTGTGGTTGGTGTGACCACTCTGTACTGTATGGGGTGTGTGAGAACCACTGTGTACTGTGTGTGGGTGTGTGAGACTGCTGTGCACTGTATGGGGTGTGTGAGAACCACTGTGTACTGTGTTGAGGTGTGTGAGAGACTGTGTACTGTGTGGGGTACGTGAGGACTTACTTTGTACTGTGTGGGTGATGTGTGAGAACCACTGTGTATTGTATGGAGTAGTGTGACACTGTATAGGGTGTAGGTGTATGGGAGTACGTGAGAACCACTGTTGTACTGTGTGGGTGATGTGAGACTCTGTACTGTGTGGGGTGTGTGAGACTTACTGTGTGGGTGTGTGAGAACCACTGTGTACTGTGTGGGTGGTGTGAGACCCACTGTGTACTGTGTGGTGGGTGTGTGAGAACCACTGTGTACTGTATGTGGGTGTGTGAGAGAACCACTGTGTACTGTGTGGGTGGTGTGAGAACCACTGTACTATGTTTATGGGGTGTGTGAGAACCACTGTGTACTGTGTGGGGTGGTGTGAGACTGTACTGAGATAGGGTGCAGTGAGACCCACTGTGTACTGTGTGGGGTGGTGTGAGACTGTGTGTACTGTATGGGTTACATTGGGACTTACTTTGTACTGTGTGGATGGTGTGACACTGTGTACTGTATAGAGGTGATGTGAGATTCACTGTGTACTGTATGGGGTGGGTGGTTTGAAACTGTGTACTGTATGGGGTACAGTGAAAGGAACTTACTTTGTACTGTGTGGGGTGGTGAGTGTGACTGTGTACTGTATAGGGTACGTGAGATTCACTGTGTACTGTGTGTGGGTGTGTGAGACCACTGTGTACTGTGTAGGGTGTGTGAGGACCACTGTGTACTGTGGTACTGTGTGAACCACTCTGTACTGTGTGGGGTGTGTTGAACCACTCTGTGTGGGGTACGTGAGAACCACTGTGTACTGTGTGGGGTGTGTGAGTGACTGTGTACTGTATGAGGTACGTGAGATTCACTGTGTACTGTGTGGGTGGTGTGAGACTGTGTACTGTATGGGGTACATGAGACCCACTGTGTACTGTGTGCGTGGTGTGAGACTTTACTGTGTGGGGTACGTGAGACTTACTTTGTACTGTGTAGGTGGTGTGAGACTGTGTACTGTGTGGTTGGTTTGAGACCCACTGTGTACTGTGTGGTTGGTGTGAGATTTTGTAGTGTATGAGGTACGTGAGAATCACTGTGTACTGTGTGGGTGATGTGAGACTGTGTACTGTATGGGGTACCTGAGACCCACTGTGTACTGTGTGCGTGGTGTGAGACTTTACTGTGTGGGGTACGTGAGACTTACTTTGTACTGTGTGGGTGGTGTGAGACCCACTGTGTATTGTGTGGGTGGTGTGACACTGTGTAGTGTATGGGGTACGTGAGACCCACTGTGTACTGTGTGGGTGATGTGAGACTATACTGTGTGGGGTACGTGAGACTTACTTTGTACTGTGTGGGTGGTGTGAGACCCACTGTGTACTGTGTGGGTGATGTGAGACTATACTGTGTGGGGTACGTGAGACTTACTTTGTACTGTGTGCGTGGTGTGAGACCCACTGTGTACTGTGTGCGCGGTGTGAGACTGTGTAGTATATGGGGTACGTGAGACCCACTGTGTACTGTGTGGGTGGTGTGAGACTGTACTGAATGGGGTACCTGAGACCGACTGTGTACTGTGTGGGTGGTGTGAGACTGTGTACTGTATGGGGTATGTGAGACTTACTTTATACTGTGTGGGTGGTGTGAGACCCACTGTGTACTGTGTGGGTGGTGTGAGACTGTGTACTTTGTGAGGTGTGTGAGAACCAGTCTGTACTGTGTGGGTGGTGTGAGACTGTGTAGTGTATGGGGTATGTGAGACTGTGTACTGTGTGGGTGGTGTGAGACCCACTGTGTACTGTGTGCGTGGTGTGAGACTGTGTAGTGTATGGGGTGTGTGAGACTTACTTTGTACTGTGTGGGTGGTGTGAGACCTACTGTGTACTGTGTGGCTGGTGTGAGACTGTGTACTGTGTGGGGTGTGTGAGAACCAGTCTGTACTGTGTGGGTGGTGTGAGACCCACTGTGTACTGTGTGGGTGATGTGAGAACCAGTCTGTACTGTGTGGGTGATGTGAGACTGTGTAGTGTATGGGGTATGTGAGACTGTGTACTGTGTGGTCGGTGTGAGACCCACTGTGTACTGTGTGGGTGGTGTGAGACTATACTGTGTGGGGTACGTGAGACTTACTTTGTACTGTGTGCGTGGTGTGAGACCCACTGTGTACTGTGTGGGTGATGTGAGACTATACTGTGTGGGGTACGTGAGACTTACTTTGTACTGTGTGCGTGGTGTGAGACTCACTGTGTACTGTGTGCGTGGTGTGAGACTGTGTAGTGTATGGGGTGTGTGAGACTTACTTTGTACTGTGTGGGTGGTACGTGAGACCCACTGTGTACTGTGTGCGTGGTGTGAGACTGTGTACTGTATGGGGTGTGTGAGAACCACTCTGTACTGTGTGGGGTGTGTGAGAACCACTCTGTACTGTGTGGGGTGTGTGAGAACCACTCTGTGGTGTGTGAGAACCACTCTGTACTGTGTGGGGTGTGTGAGAACCACTCTGTACTGTGTGTGGGGTGTGTGAGAACCACTCTGTACTGTGTGGGGTGTGTGAGAACCACTCTGTACTGTGTGAGGTGTGTGAGAACCACTCTGTACTGTGTGGGGTGTGTGAGAGAACCACTGTGTGTACTGTGGGGTGTGTGAGGTATGGGGTGTACTGTGTGTAGAGAACCACTCTGTACTGTATGGGGTGTGTGAGAACCACTCTGTACTGTGTGGGGTGTGTGAGAACCACTCTGTACTGTATGGGGTGTGTGAGGAACCACTCTGTGTACTGTGTGGGTGTGTGAGAACCACTCTGTACTGTGTGTGGGGTGTGTGAGAACCACTCTGTACTGTATAGGTGTGTGTGCTGTGGAACCACTGTGAGTACCACTGTGTACTGGGGGTGTGTGAGAACCACTGTGTACTGTGTGGGGTGTGTGAGAACCACTGTGTACTGTATGGGGTGTGTGAGAACCACTCTGTACTGTGTGGGGGTGTGTGGAACCACTGTGTACTGTGTGGGGTGTGTGAGAACCACTCTGTACTGTATGGGGTACTGAGTATGTGTGGGGTGTGTGAGAACCACTCTGTACTGTGTGGGGTGTGTGAGAACCACTCTGTACTGTGTGGGGTGTGGGAGAACCACTCTGTGTACTAATGTGGGGTGTGAGAACCACTCTGTACTGTATGGGGTGTGTGAGAACCACTCTGTACTGTGTGGTGTGTGTGAGAACCACTGTGTACTGTATAGGGTGTGTGAGAACCACTGTGTGTGAGGAACTCTGTGTATGGGGTGTGTGAGAACCACTCTGTACTGTGTACTGTATGGGGTGTGTGAGAACCACTGTGTACTGTATGTATAGGGTGTGTGAGAACCACTCTGTACTGTATGGGGTGTGTGAGAACCACTGTGTACTGTATGGGGTGTGTGAGAACCACTGTGTACTGTATGGGGTGTGTGAGAACCACTGTGTACTGTGATGGGGTGTGTGAGAACCACTGTGTACTGTATAGGGTGTGTGAGAACCACTGTGTACTGTATAGGGTGTGTGAGAACCACTGTGTACTGTATAGGGGTGTGTGAGAACCACTCTGTACTGTGTGGGGTGTGTGAGAACCACTGTGTACTGTGTGGGGTGTGTGAGAACCACTCTGTACTGTGTAGGGTGTGTGAGAACCACTCTGTACTGTGGGGTGTGTGAGAACCACTCTGTACTGTATAGGGTGTGTGAGAACCACTGTGTACTGTATGGGGTGTGTGAGAACCACTCTGTACTGTGTATAAGGGGTGTGTGAGAACCACTCTGTACTGTGTAGGGTGTGTGAGAACCACTCTGTACTGTGTAGGGTGTGTGTGAGAACCACTGTGTACTGTGTGAGGACCACTGTGTACTATGTAGTGAGGAACCACTGTGTACTGTATGGGGTGTGTGAGAACCACTCTGTACTGTATGGGGTGTGTGTGAGAACCACTGTGTACTGTTTAGGGGTGTGTGAGAACCACTGTGTACTGTATAGGGTGTGTGAGAACCACTGTGTACTGTGTGGGGTGTGTGAGAACCACTGTGTACTGTATAGGGTGTGTGAGAACCACTGTGTACTGTGTGGGGTGTGTGAGAACCACTGTGTACTGTGTGGGGTGTGTGAGAACCACTGTGTACTGTATAGGGTGTGTGAGAACCACTCTGTACTGTGTGGGGTGTGTGAGAACCACTGTGTACTGTATGGGGTGTGTGAAAACCACTCTGTACTGTGTGGGGTGTGTGAGAAGCACTGTGTACTGTGTAGGGTGTGTGAGAACCACTCTGTACTATGTGGGGTGTGTGCGAACCACTCTGTACTGTATAGGGTGTGTGAGAACCACTGTGTACTGTGTAGGGTGTGTGAGAACCACTCTGTACTGTATGGGGTGTGTGAGAACCACTCTGTACTGTGTGGGGTGTGTGAGAACCACTCTGTACTGTATAGCGTGTGTGAGAACCACTGTGTACTGTGTGGGGTGTGTGAGAACCACTCTGTACTGTATGGGGTGTGTGAGAACCACTGTGTACTGTATGGGGTGTGTGAGAACCACTCTGTACTGTGTGGGGTGTGTGAGAACCACTCTGTACTGTATGGGGTGTGTGAGAACCACTGTGTACTGTATGTGGGTGTGTGAGAACCACTCTGTACTGTGTGGGGTGTGTGAGAACCACTCTGTGTACTGTATGGGGTGTGTGAGAACCACTCTGTACTGTATGGGGTGTGTGAGAACCACTGTGTACTGTATGGGGTGTGTGAGAACCACTCTGTACTGTGTGTGGGTGTGTGAGACCCTATCTGTACTGTATAGGATGTGTGAGAACCACTCTGTACTGTTTGGGGTGTGTGATAACCACTCTGTACTGTGTTGGGGTGTGTGAGAACCACTGTGTACTGTGTGGGGTGTGTGAGAACCACTCTGTACTGTATGGGGTGTGTGAGAACCACTCTGTACTGTGTGGGGTGTGTGAGAACCACTCTGTACTGTGTAGGGTGTGTGAGAACCACTCTGTACTGTGTGTGGGGTGTGTGAGAACCACTCTGTACTGTATGGGGTGTGTGAGAACCACTGTGTACTGTGTGGGGTGTGTGAGAACCACTCTGTACTGTATAGGGTGTGTGAGAACCACTCTGTACTGTATGGGGTGTGTGAGAACCACTCTGTACTGTGTGGGGTGTGTGAGAACCACTGTGTACTGTGTGGGGTGTGTGAGAACCACTCTGTACTGTATAGGGTGTGTGAGAACCACTCTGTACTGTGTGGGGTGTGTGAGAACCACTCTGTACTGTGTGGGGTGTGTGAGAACCACTGTGTACTGTGTGGGGTGTGTGAGAACCACTCTGTACTGTGTGGGGTGTGTGAGAACCACTCTGTACTGTACTGGGGTGTGTGAGAACCACTGTGTACTGTGTGGGGTGTGTGAGAACCACTGTGTACTGTATGGGGTGTGTGAGAACCACTGTGTACTGTATAGGGTGTGTGAGAACCACTCTGTACTGTATGGGGTGTGTGAGAACCACTCTGTACTGTGTGGGGTGTGTGAGAACCACTCTGTACTGTGTAGGGTGTGTGAGAACCACTCTGTACTGTGTGGGGTGTGTGAGACCCACTCTGTACTGTATAGGGGTGTGTGAGAACCACTCTGTACTGTATGGGGTGTGTGAGAACCACTCTGTACTGTGTGGGGTGTGTGAGAACCACTCTGTACTGTGTGGGGGGTGTGAGAACCAGTCTGTACTGTATAGGATGTATGAGACCCACTCTGTACTGTGTGAGGTGTGTGAGAACCACTCTGTACTGTGTGGGGTGTGTGAGAACCACTCTGTACTGTGTGGGGTGTGTGAGAACCACTCTGTACTGTGTGGGTGGTGTGAGAACCACTCTGTACTGTATAGGGTGTGTGAGAACGACTGTGTACTGTATGGGGTGTGTGAGAACCCACTCTGTACTGTGTGGGGGGTGTGAGAACCACTCTGTACTGTGTGGGGTGTGTGAGAACCAGTCTGTACTGTGTGGGGTGTGTGGAAAGTGGACGAGGCCTGAGTGTTAATTGAACATGAACCGTATTGGTCTCGGAAAGTCCTTGGATGGGTGACCATTCTTGGCGCTCTGACTCGCGAGAGTTTCTAGGAGTCGAGTACAAGCAGCATAACGAACTTCTTTATGTGGTCTCACCATTGTGACTTTATTTGAAAATTCTCTGCTTAACCAGTAAAGCATGGGTACCCGGTGGGATGTTTTTTTCTAGCGACTCAAGGGCAGTTTGCTTTGTTATAGACAGTGATCTAATGGTCGGGATCACAATGTTAGCGCTTAAGCATACACCAGTCTAGAGACTTACAGTATGGAAAACTGGGTCTGTAGACTAACGCTTAGTCCCTGAATATATTATATATATAATACTGATAGTAACAAATATACGAATTTATATTGAAAAGAAACCCAGTTAGTTGGGAGATTGGGGAAATCTATACTGGCATTATTCAGGGCTTTAGCATTGCGGGGAGGGCAAGGCAGTAAAGACAATTATGTGGTTCAGGGACTGTTAGACCGACTAAGGGACTGCATCACATACCGCGCTAACTGTCTGGTCTACACTGACGGTATCATTGCTCCAAGTCGGTACTGAATGCTGCGACCATGGATGTATAGTAGTTCTATCCTCCGAAGAGTCAAGTCTAGATAAGTGGACAGTACAAGGACCCCGGTCTGTTATTTATTGTGTTTTTGAAATTATCATTTAAACTATTAATTTTTACCCTTGTGACTTGTGCAAGCATACACTAACGGCATCATCAAGCCCGTTGGCCTAACAGTCTGTGCTGGACGACATCACACACGAACTGGCTCTTTAAGTAAATATTTATAACATTTTGATTTCACAGATGGGACCTAGGTGGCCCACCGGACTCTGGTGACGCAGTGTATTGTACAGGGTTGTTGATCCTCTGATACAACGCTGGTGTTTTGTGGATAGGGGAGACGGATACCACATTACATCAACGTAGGTTCATACTGTCATCATATATAGTCTTTTGGATTTGGTCCAAAGTCTTACAGTGTTGTGTTTAACACACAGTCTAGAAAAACCTGGCCTTCAGTGAAGACAGAATCAGTCATCAAGCATTCTTACTCTGAATATGCAGGAATCTCCATCCTTTTTTGGTATAGCCTTAGCATGCTTCCAACCCTACAGCTAGAGGTAAGAGACGGCATATCAAGTTACACCATTCTGTCGTAAACAAGCCACGTAGTTTCCAATACTTGTAGGTGCCGTACGAAATACAACTGTTTGTAGCACAGGGTCTTGTCCCTGTCTTTACACTCAGTGAGATAAAGCTTCAAATCGTGTCCATCTCACATTTTTGTTGTTAATTGCCAGGGTCCGGTTGTCCCAAAACACGTTACATTTTAATCCTCTCAATGCTACTGTCGAACCAATTCGACAGGAGAGCAGCATAATGACATCCGCAAATAAAATTTGCAATAATTATTCAACAAGTGGGATTTACGTGTCATTTGACTTATGTATGGAATGCATTAATTCTCAGCTTTCTAAGTATATAATCTTCAATTAGTTTGTGTACCTTAAAACGAAACTCCCGCGAATTAAAAGTATGTTCGCAAAAATTCTCGGCACACAGACGCAAATAACGGCCATTGTTGACTTCAGGCACATCACGTCGAGTGGTCCCCAGTCTAATATTTTCTTCATAATGAAATATTTTTTATGATTTGATCAATATTTTTGTTCTTTGGTGAAGATAAAACACTGAAATTTCCCATTTTCTAAAAATAAGTAACTTTCGGTTTAATTATTTATAAACAAAAACAATCTCAATATTACATCACCGATTAGGCGAACAGGAACGATCATAGCAACGGCGGTAAACAAACAACTCCACAGAAAAAAATGTGCCATCCTTTTGATAGATCCAACTATTTCGCTGAAGTTAATTACATGGTCTGATTAGGTAAATGTTATCGTCTTTGCAAGAAAATTATCATATTTATCAAGTTTATAATGATTTTGTTGGATGAACCTTCCGACACTGACATTGTTGACAGCCGTAGGTAACGCGTAAGGGCGTGTCCAAACTCGGGGTTTGTTTAGGTGATAAGGCACGAAGGATGTTTGAAAATACGCGTTCATAAGCAGAAACTGAACTCAAAAACATTCAAAGAAAACAGCTCAATACCTAATCAATACAGATCAGAAAACATTATCCCAATATTTGTAATTGTACCCACCCTTGATGAAACGGAAGCACGTACGGCAAGGCACTCATGGAGGTAAAATAGGCACTAGTTGGAAAACGGCCATTGATACATTTTCTAAATTGATTCAAATTCCCGTAAAATCCAAAATATATAATAGAATTAAGTTTCTATTTACCTTCAATTTCGTTACTTTAAGCTGTTTTTAACAGCAGTTGGCATTTTTGGCTTGCGTTGTATATTTTGTCCCCTCAATATTGCCGCCGGGATGTCGCTGTCGATGATTTTCGATAATGTTTTACACGGGGAGATATTATAAAATGTCATCAAGAAGGACAATTCTGGTGATTGAAGAAACAGATGAAACCAGATGTTGTGTAAGAATGTGATGTAAATGGATTTATTAAAAATTGGAATGACGGGATACAAAAATAGTCATAGTCTGCGTGAATTTATTTCACTCAAAATCGGTATTTATTTTAGACATTAAAACTGCTAAACAGCACATCTTTTGTTCACCCAGCATCAACAAAATTGAAATATGTCTGTTGCCTCAAAACGCAGAGCTTTCAACAGTTTTAATTCTACCTACTAGTTCTTCACATTGTTTGACATGTGTCCATTTTATATAAAACAAATTACTGGTCAAGTGACCCAGTGCATTTACCATTTAGAATTTGCACTGGTGCAACCTAAAACTGCAAAATGTAATCTCATATTTATACCTACTTGCATACTGTGCATGTTCATATTTTTCTGTTAAAAACAGACTTCATCTGGGAAACAGACTGATGACCCAAACTGGCTTGAAGCAATGATTACACTGACAGTGAGGGCTAGAATTACCCTTGTTTTGATGTCAGGAAATTTTATGAAGTGTTATAAAATTATCATACCAGACCCAGAATAATATTTTGTAATGATGTTGTGAATCAGCAATATCAAAACCACAAGTAATAGATAATTATATACTGAACAGGAGGTGCAACCTGTTTTTGTCTGAGGCATCAAGGTAATCATGTAAGGTGGCACCAGGGACAAATAGGTTTCCTTTCCCTGAATCAAGCCCTGCAATAAATGATTTTTGCTGTTCAGTTTTGAGCTAAATCATTGAGATTTCAATTTGGATCTTTTATTGCCATGTATATGTGACAATGAAACTATCAAATACATGCGGACCATAAACGAAAGAGGCATTTGTGTAATTCAAAGAAAACTGTTCTTGACAATTTTTGTTTTACCATGGCAGAGGCAATTTTACATACTGTAGTGAACAGAACTGTAACAGATACTGATACTGTAACAGATCATTAGGCCTGTTGACTTTCATCAGAGACCATATAATTTATCACATGTATAGTGTCTTTGTTTTCATCATAAATAACATTTTCTGATAGATATGCTGTTACCGCAACTGCATAAATGATACTAGTTATTCGTGATTTAAAATAATTCACAAAACAAAGAGTTACTGTTGAAAGCAAAAATAGTTCATCACCCATCTGTATTTCAGGTATATTTAGTAAGATATTGTATAGAAACAAAATACACAAAATAATATGAAACATCTATCCATATATTTTATGGAATAGTTGTACTAAAAAAGTTTGTAAAATTGTTAGTTTTCCACTTCACCGATTTATTGAGGTTCCTTATATGAAACGCATTCCACTGTCAATCAAGTAATTCAGGTAAATTCAGAAAAAATACATTATTTCATTACATTATTGCCTTGTCATTAACCTCTGTATGTTTGAAATTATCAGGATATTTTTAGATTATAATGTACATTTTTCTATCTAGTATAATGTGCCAAATATTTTTTTCTGTTGTCCCTTAATTAATGACACACCAACTGTTTAGCCTTATGCTAACATTTATTCGGCAGGCTAAAGATTAACGGACCGTTAACTAGTCTTAAACAGGGCCCGGTTGTTCAAAAACCCGTTACATTTTAATGGACCGTTAACTAGTCTTTAACGGATCGTTAACGTTAGGACAGCGAGCACCTGTTTCTCAAGGCTCCGTTAACCTTGAGCGGCCCGTTAAGATCGTGTTAACTTAACGTAACGTAACCATTAGCATTAGTTCTAGATTTCGCTACATAATGGCCATCTTGGTTTGATTGTTACCTCGGTGCTGAATTTATGGCTAAGAATGACAGCATTTTCATGAAACACGGTTTGAATCACATTCTCATCTTCTACACTGTTTTGTTTTCTTCTTGTTCTGTACTGAGAATCAGGGGTCATTGAGTTGATCATCTTAGAGGTTTGTGGTAGCGATGTCATTTTGACAGGGACTCATGGGACAGTGTGCAGGGAATGGGGGTAAAGGTTACGTTCTCAACAGACTGAACAAAATAGGTGTTTAAAGTGTTAATGTTATAAAAAATATGACGTGTTTACATTTTATACTCAACACTGCTCATACATACATACTAACATTTGTATAGCGCCGATATCCAGCTAAGCTCAGCTGCTCAAAGGCGCTTTGTTTTCCCCTCGTTCACTGAATGTCAATCTCAACGGCACATCGTATTATCAATCTCAACTCCCTTGGGAGCATACAACTCTTGCAGCCACTAGGCGCACCGAGTTAATGGGGCATTCCCATCCTTACGACCCATTCACAGCTGGGTGGACTGGGAAACATAGTCACAGTACTTTGTCCAAGTTTACTGCACGTTGCTGTACCCGCAACTGGGTGTTTGCACGTATTCATGTGGCCACCATCTGGTCATATACCAACGGATTCGTGGGTTGTTTTAAGTGCACAGGGTTGTGTACTATACACTAGGGGTTGTGACAACACTGAAAGAGTCTGCACACAAAGTTGACTCCAAGGTTTTTACACCCGGTCACAGGTGGGCTCGATCCCGTCACCTCACGCTCGCTGGATCACTAGCCTGGCGCTTTAGCCAGTTCGCCCACCGCGACCCCGTGCTCATGAACTATACGACATGCGTTTAGTTAGATCGCCTACATCTGTTTAATAACTCAGTGTTTAAATTTTAAACACTGATAACTTGTATTGTAAGAGACCACTAAAACACACATAATGTGAAGAACCTGCTAGGTAAAATGAGTCATACCATTAGTTAACAGCCTTTTACAAAGACCTTTCAGCAAACAAGTTTTAATGTGCCGTTAACTAACTTTTTGTTGGCTATTTAACGGATCGCTTGTGTTTAACAGTGCTTTAAAATATTGGCGTTTTGAACAAAAGCATTTCTTAAGCATGAGAGATTCTCTGCCCAACTACTACCATGAATGTTTGTTGGTTGGTTGGTTTGGTGTTTAACGCCGCACTCAGCAATATTCCAGCTATACGGCGACAGACGAGAAGTTCCCTACATTTGCAGTCTGTAAATAATCGAGTCAGGACCAGACAGTGTACGCAATGGGGATACGATGAAAGGTGTCAACCAAGTCAGCGACCCTGGCCACCCAGTCCAGTTAGTTGCCTCTTACGACAAGGAGGGTTGTTAAAGACTAATTCTAACCCGGATCTTCACGGCTATGTGACATAACAGATTTGGTGACGTCACTTCTTGTGATGACGAATAGGTCTACGGTATCCATCCCATAAGACTGGTGACGTCACTTCTTGTGATGACGAATGTGTCCAGGGTATCCATCACATTACACTGGTGACGTCACTTCCTGTGATGATTAATGGGTCCAGGATACCCATCACATTAGACGTTTCCAGTGATAATGAACGATCGTATCCATCCTGGTGATAATGAGGAATGGGTCCAGGGTATCCATCACATTAGACTGGTGACGTCACTTCCCGTAATGAGGAATGGGTCTAGGGTATCCATCACATTAGACTGGTGACGTCACTTCCCGTAATGAGGAATGGGTCCAGGGTATCCATCACATTAGACTGGTGACGTCACTTCCCGTAATGAGGAATGGGTCCAGGGTATCCATCACATTAGACTGGTGACGTCACTTCCCGTAAGGACTTATTGACGTCACTTCCCGTAATGAGGACTGGGATCATCCCGTAATGAGGAATGGGTCTAGGGTATCCATCACTAGACTGGTGACGTTTCCAGGTATCCATCACATTAGAAACGTCACTTCCGTAATGAGGAATGCATCCATTAGACTTCACTTCCCGTAATGAGGAACAGGGTATCCATCACATTAGACTGGTGACGTCACGTAATGAGGAATGGGTCCAGGGTATCCATCACATGACTGGTGACGTCACTTCCCGTAATGAGAATGGGTCCAGGGTATCCATCACATTAGACTGGTGACGTCACTTCCCGTAATGAGGAATGGGTCCAGGGTATCCATCACATTAGACTGGTGACGTCATTAGAGGATGCCAGTGAGACGTCACTTCCCGTAATGAGGAATGGGTCTAGGGGTATCCATCACATTAGACCGAGGACTGAAAGATGCTCCTCTTGACGTTTACAGAAACTGCACTTGATTCATTACACCAACAGGTAGTTGTCCATAACACGTGATTAGATACGTAACACAGTAAATTCATTGTAATAATTACGTCGTCACAGTGAAACGTGTCACGTGAAACTGACGGAATGGTCACGTCAGATCTTGTTTACATGGACGTGAACCGGGTGAGTTTGAGAACATTTTTATGCCATTTCCTACAAGTTGATTGGCCTACATTTGCCACAATATGTTTGCAAGATTTCAAAATACAGTTCATAATTAAACTTACACAATTCCTGTCGGTGAGACGGCTACATTGAACCGGCTGGTCAGTCTTGTTACGCACCGTGTACAATCGTTGCTCATCCCCATTACAGGCCGGCGGGATGTGGTTGGAATGTTGTACATCACGGCGTGAAAGAACCAACAAGCAGACAAACTCACTGGTCGCCATATTATCGGTCTTACATATGGGGATCCCTGGTCCACGATGGATCATTTACATACTGTAGCTTCAGTTGTGCTGACTTATCAGGACCCGGTTGTATCAAACTTTAATGAAGTATTAACGTGCCATTAAACGTTCATTAACTAATGTATCGTTAAATTATTTTGTATTAACGTTTTAATGACGTCAGGTTGTCATTATGGCGTCATTAACTTAATGAAGGTCCTGGGGTATCATTAGAGCGTCATTAAATTTCCTGGAAAGTGAACATTGCGCCAGAATTGCATCCATTATTTACATAGCACAAAAGCACCAAACAATTTCATTTACATTCATGTCTGTCAAATTGTGTTGTTTGGGCAAGGTACTTCACAAAACCTGGGAAGATATTCAACAAATGAAAAAGTTCCAGCAAATCAGTGCCAATGTTTGAATACTGTAAAATCTTAAATCAATGTTTATCATCATACATGAATTTACAAACTCCAAACTTTTCAAGTTCAAGTTTTCTGTTCAATTCTTCTATTTTGTCAACCTTTTCCTTGAGTTGCCTCCCTTGTTCATGTAAGTTTTGCTGGAGTTGTTCTATGTAGGACTGGGGTCAGTAGCTGCTGTATCACTCTCTGCTTCACTGTAATATAAGCATTGTAAAGCATCAGTATTATCTCTTCGACCACACAAACAATAAATATATCTCTGGAATTACAAATATACATCAAGGAATAGTTGCTAACATCATTTCATATTTTAGACAATATGGGCAATCAATATTTTTATATGTAAATAACATAGCATATAGGTCAAAGTTCAGTTGTATTAAATTCTTTAAAACCATGTCAGTTTGCAAAATTAACTTAATATGATCTGACATTCTTACTGTATCTGAGATGGTAACTGTTGCAGATTCCTTATGGGAGGTTCCTGAGCTGGTGACATGCTCTCTGACTCTTAATTAGCAGCATCTGAAATGGATATTTAAACACTAAATATATTTCAGTAGGTGTAATTAGATTGTCCAGTAATATGTCCTGTATCCCTGAAGTACCGGTCAGTATACAGTAATTTTGAAAGTAGATACATATTTAAGATTTTGTAACAGCATGTGTATGTCCTGCATATATATGTACTTGAAAAGTTACTTTGATTTGCAGCCAATCTAATTTCACGGATACAGAATATTTGCAAATAGAATTCCCTTGCCATCATGACAAGAGTGTCTGCACATGTCCATATGCTTTAAAACAATTAATATATTGGACCGTTCATAATTTATGACTAGGGGGGGGTGATGATGATTTTAGGTGCGGTGTTTGTGGGGGTTGGGGTGTCTCCCAGATTGTTTTGGGAGGCAGGGAGAGGGGCCAATTATGTACATGTGAACTAGGGGGGTGTTCACTGATTTTGAACATGACAATGTCTGGTGGGGTGGGGTGGGGTTTGAATGTGTCTCTGTGTGTGTGACATTCACATTGTACATGTGCCCCTAATATTAAAACCTTGCATAGTGAACAGTTTGTACATTACACGGCAGATCTAGACTATGCCATGTGCCGTAATTATGTTGTACTTACTATGAATCATTTTCGAGGATCTCTCCGTATTTTCGTCAACCGCTGCCTTCTTCTGATCTTATTCTTGGGAATATGGTGAAAAGATACCGTAAAATCCTTAAGGGCATCACTCCAACGCAAAGGCACACAGCAGTAATCTCTCCTTTCCGAGGTCGCCATTTTCAAGTTTGGGTCAACCTATTTAAGCCTCGCTTTCGATTTGACCTCGAGGTCATGCATATTGGCTAAGAATGGTCTATAAAACAACATAAACAAATTCAATTAACAAGACATTTCCTTCAAAAACGTGTGCATATATACATTTTATGAAATAAATAAAACATTTTTATTAATTTTGTCATTTTGCATAGGTTCAAAATACTAATTGTTGATAATGAAATTAGTTTCATGGAAACATATCTGAACGATACGCAAATTATACATTAATACTGAAAGTGTAATCCGCTTGTATTCTTATAAATCAACCGACTTTAACCACAAAGAAGTTGACGAATTTGTACAACAATGTTGACGTATGACATCACTACCGATGACCGATTTCTCATGAAATGGCGGCTTCGTGGATATGGGTGCCCACGATTTTGCGAGGGAACCTTTGTCCATAAATGTATGATGTAAGTAATCAGAAACATTCTGACTATGTGCGTATGGTTATTTGTTTTTATTGTTGAAAAAGCCAGAAATGCCGATAATTGCCTATGTCGTTCTCCATGATTTTGCGTTAGGCATGGGCGCTGCACAGCATTTCGTATGGATGTATCAAATTACTGTATTGTATCTGATTTTAATATTCTAGTTCTTGCTACAGTACTGTATATTCTAAAAATATTGAGCTCATGCTCATACGAATACACGAAGTGATGTCTAAAAATTGAGAAAATGCTGCACAGTATAAAATATGATTTTGCTTGTTTACATTTCTACAAGCGCTGTGTTACTGCAACAGTTCAACGTTCCGTTTTCACACCCAGTATGTTTCGTTTTTTACTAGACACTTACTTTTAGTGAGAAAGACCATTTGTAAGTTGATTCTAAAATGTATCAGGAATTCAGTGAACTGAATATGAACTATAAGTGATGTAATAGGCGTCCTGTGACCGGCCTTAGCGAAACTTGACTTTGTACACACTATCCAAAATGGCGGAAAGCTCATTTTTGCGGTCGTGTTCGTGTATTTTCCAAAACATCCCAACCGATTCTAGGTTTATCGGCGACGTTTCAGAATTATTGAGATGTGTTTCTTCACAGCAGACGAAATGTTTGTTTTGTACCGAGGTTTAGCCGTAAAGATGCCATTCTGACAAACGACCGATAGTAAAGCTTGCGTGTTTACGCCGCGGAGTTGTGGGAAATATTTAGGGGAATCCCCGAATTTAATGAAAATATTGATAATGATATGCTAATAAGTGTTTGATACAACCGTTTTTAATGTTGCCATTAACTAATGATGCATTAAGGATTTAATGTATCATTAGGGTTTAATGTTGACATTAGTTAATGAAGCAATGATACAACAGGATCCTGGACCTAGATTTTCGAAGCTCTCTTAGCGCTAAGATAGTCGTAAGTGTCATTCATTAACATTAGGGGCGGTGGGGTAGCCTAGTGGTTAAAGCGTTGGCTCGTCATGCCGTAGACCCGAGTTCGATTCCCCACTTGGGCACAGTGTGTTAAGCCCATTTCTGGTGTCCCCCACCGTGATATTGCTGGAATATTGCTAAAAGCGGCTTAAAAGTAACCTCAGTCAGTCATTAACATTAACTTACGACTATCTTAGCGCTAAGAGAGCTTCGAAAATCTAGGCCCATGTGAGTTTATCTACATCTAGGCCACATATTCTGACGTCATCAACCACGTCATATGACGTCATTAACCGTGAATAAGGATGTAAACTAACAAGACGAATGAAGCATTATTGATGAGATATAATCTGACGATCAGTTTCTGTGTGATCCTTAGAGGATTAGTGTTGCGGATGCTGAAGTTCTTAATCGGTGATGGGACTTTTCAGCGTCACACCGTGGACTCATTGTAAGTATGTCGTCACATGATGATTAAATGAACAGTTAAGGATTAACTTTCTGATTGCTCATGGAGTCAGTATTGGTCATAAAACTCAGCACCATGACTCTGTATAAGGGTGCAGTGTCAGGCTCCACACTCAGCTCCATAACTCAGCACATGTAGTCAGTGTCAGGCTCCACACACAGCTACATAACCCAGCACATGTAGTCAGTGTCAGGCTCCACACACAGCTCCATAACCCACAACAAGTAGTCAGTGTCAGGCTCCACACTCCGCTCCATAACCCAGAACAAGTAGTCAGTGTCAGGCTCCACACTCAGCTCCATAACCCAGAACAAGTAGTCAGTGTCAGGCTCCACACACAGCTATATTACCCAGCACATGTAGTCAGCGTCAGGCTCCAAACTCAGCTCCATAACCCAGCACATATAGTCAGTGTCAGACTCCACACTCGGTTCCATAACCAGCACATGTAGTCAGTGTCAAGCTCCACACTCAGCTCCATAACCAGCACATGTAGTCAGTGTCAAGCTCTACACTTAGCTCCATAACTCAGCATATGTAGTCAGTGTTAGGCTCCACACTTAGCTCCATAACCAGCACATGTAGTCAGTGTCAGGCTCCACACACAGCTATATAACCCAGCACATGTACTCAGTGTCAGGCTCCACACTCAGCTACATAATCCAGCACATGTAGTCAGTGTCAGGCTCCACACTCAGCTACACAACCCAGCACATGTAGTCAGTGTCAGGCTCCACACTCAGTTCCATAACTCAGCACATGTAGTCAGTGTGAGGCTCCACACTCAGTTCCATAACTCAGCACATGTAGTCAGTGTCAGGCTCCACACTCAGCTACACAACCCAGCACATGTAGTCAGTGTTAGGCTCGACACTCAGCTCCATAACCTAGCATATGTAGTCAGTGTGAGGCTCCACACACAGCTACATAACCCAGCACATGTAGTCAGTGTGAGGCTCCACACACAGCTACATAACCCAGCACATGTAGTCAGTGTCAGGCTCCACACACAGCTACATACATAACCCAGCACATGTAGTCAGTGTCAGGCTCCACACTCAGCTACATAATCCAGCACATGTAGTCAGTGTCAGGCTCCACACACAGCTCCATAACCCAGCACATGTAGTCAGTGTCAGGCTCCACACTCAGCTCCATAACCCAGCATATGTAGTCAGTGTCAGACTCCACACTCAGCTCCATAACCCAGCACATGTAGTCAGTGTCAGGCTCCCCACTCAGCTCCATAACTCAGCACATGTAGTCAGTGTCAGACTCCACACACAGCTACATACATAACCCAGCACATGTAGTCAGTGTGAGGCTCCACACACAGCTACATAACCCAGCACATGTAGTCAGTGTCAGGCTCCACACACAGCTACATAACCCAGCACATGTAGTCAGTGTCAGGCTCCACACTCAGCTCCATAACCCAGCACATGTAGTCAGTGTCAGACTCCACACACAGCTACATACATAACCCAGCACATGTAGTCAGTGTGAGGCTCCACACACAGCTACATAACCCAGCACATGTAGTCAGTGTCAGGCTCCCCACTCAGCTCCATAACTCAGCACATGTAGTCAGTGTCGGGCTCCACACTCAGCTCCATAACTCAGCACATGTAGTCAGTGTGAGGCTCCACACACAGCTACATAACCCAGCACATGTAGTCAGTGTCAGGCCTCGGTATTAAGACTGTGTGAGAACCTACACCGAAACGTCGCTCTCACAGCAATACAGAAGTTTTTCATCCATATATTGTTATCCTTTCTTACTACTCCAACTTCTAAATGCCTCTCAGAGGAGTCACATTTCAGGAACATATATTTATTGAGTTAAAATTTATCGTCACATCTTCAATATTTCAGCCATATCGTGACGAGAGAACCTAATACAGCAATATAAAAGTATGAAATATATTTAAGTGATATAAAACCATATCACCAAAGGACAGTACAACAACTAGTTCATCACATTTATTTATATAAAACAGGAATCTATTCAATTCAGAAAATCCGGTTGTGGTTAGTGAGTAGCAACACTCAGTTATGTTCACAGGAACTTGTGTGCGTCTGTATCCGCATTGGGGACATATTTCTCGTTTGTGATTTTCTTGCTGTTGATTTAATAAAACTTTCAAAACTTCGCCGGAGCAAAACAACTTAGAAGTGATTTTAGTGAAGAGGAGTGCACAGACTGCTGACTCCTCTCTGACAAACCTGTCAGTTGCCATAGCTCAAAATCTCTCTAAGCTCTATATATTGTAACACATTCAGTGATAAACAACAGCAGAAGCTGATAGCTGAGTATGTACACGTCACAGTGACCCAGGGTATAAATAGCACAGAGACTGGCATGCACACGGGGAACCTGAGCGTGATCAGCCTGGAAAATGTCCAAGAAAGACACCAAGATGTAAACAAAGCCGCAAATCATCCTTTTTTGTCAGAGTACTGCCAAAAGAATTTTGGAGTATACTTTACAAAGAATGTAATCTCAGACGTATCATTTGCTATCTATGGTGGCTCATTCGGGCCATCGCTTTATCGCCCTGAAAAATCTAGGCGATATTGCGACAAAGCGATAGCACGACACGATATTGCGATACGGCGACACGATATAGCGATATTGCGATACAGCCCAAAAACGAAATAGCGATAGCAAGACACGATATGGCGATAGCAAGACACGACATTGCGATAACACGACACGACATTGCGATAACACGACACGAAATGGCGATAACACCACACGAAATGGCGAAACAGCGATATTGAGATATATCGATACGGCGATAATGCGATATAAACAGGCGACACGGCGATAGTGCGACATAACGATATGACGATATAGCGATACTGCGATAAAGCGAAATTGCAATAATGCGAAATGGTTAAGCGACATGGCGAAACAGCGATATGGCGATAAAGCGATATATTCATCTGTATATGAGTTTGTGTGTATGTGGTATGTACTTATGTGTTTCTGTGTGTTGCGTCCATGTTGTATTTGAATTAGTCTCGTATTAGTTTAAGTGAGAAAGCAAAAACTTTCTAGGGATTTCACGTAATGATAATATTCGGTGTATGCAAATGGATTTTATGCAATAGTAATCTTCTATGCATGCCCATCATAAATATGGTGCTATTGTGTAATTCATCGTATGAATCATCAAAATGCAGCCACAGCCGAATAATACAACAGAAAGAACCACACATTATCGACGAAGCACTAAAAGGTGGATTGGTTATTATTATTTAAGACTAGATCTCTTATAGCAACTTCGGCGTCATATCACCACTAAATAAAGCACAATGGAACAACGTCGGCGAATGGAATCACTGTTCCATCCAAAAGTGTTGAAAATTACACTAAATGTAAAAATGTTTGACTTATTTACCGGTTTTCTTTAAATTGTCATTACTAGCATGTCATTTGGCTGATTATATTCAATCTTAATACATACAACACGAAGTAAAAGTTCGTTATTGTACAAATTTATCATTGTCTTATCTTTAAAACCATCGTATGATCTACAGCCAAATCGAGAAAGTGTTACTCTTACTTTGTTAAAGATAAGGTTCTGCTTTTTTAAAATAAAGTGTACTATTCAGCTTTTTCTAGAATTGGGTAAACTGCCATGCCGTTTTGAGATGTACATGTCTTTTAAGGCTCATGTTAAACGCTTTATCAACATCTGTAGCGAGTATACGTGTTGTAACTAAATATATACATGACCGTTAATTAAGCACAACCTGAAACTAAGGGCAATTTTCGAACTTTTAGCTCAAACAGTCGATCATACTAGAATGCACATGTAAAGCACGTGCTTCACCCAATCTATAAAATGCAGTGGGTCGCAGGTTCATGTGCTGCGATCGAACGCGCCTAATACATTGGGGTATATATTTCAAAAGTGCAGTGTGTGCAGCCTGAACTGATATAAAAGATGACAGTACATGTATCTTTCCAGTAAAATCCTAATGCTCTTGCCTCAACAAATCTGATAAAAATATATGAATTGGACCTACTTTTGAAATCAAATACTTTAATCCAATCATGTGTAACATTGTATCCCGGGCTGTTTAGTTGGGCTATCTGTCTCCATAAACACAGAAGTTCCTAAGCGGGTCCACAACACTTTATTCGGCGTCAAATATGTTATTACATGATAGTACAGCAATTGTATCGTATGTACAGTACATGTATGGTCAGTCTGCAGTACCCAGTACCTCATCCACAATATTAAGCTTCCGTGGCCAACCGGCCATTTGCTGCTGGCCTACACATGGCTTTGCTTTTAACTGCACTGTAAAGATTTAGATATACTACTTTTACTTAACTTAGTGAGTTTTGTTTTACGCCGCACTCAGCACTATTCCAGCTATATGGTGGCGGTCTGTAAATAATCGAGTCTGGACCAGACAATCCAGTGATCAACAGCATGAGCATCGATCTGCGCAATTGGGAACCGATGACTTGTGTCGCCCAAGCCAGCGAGCCTGACCACCCGATCCCGTTAGTCGCCTCTTAAGACAAGATTGGGTTACTGAAGATCAACTCTATCCCGGACCTTCACGGGTGTCTTAACTCAGGAATACACGAACATATCTATATCCCTTTAAAACCTACATCCCGCCAAATTGCCAACAATAATAATAATCAAAAACTCTGAGATTGATTTACTATACAGTGGACTCTGAATTATCCGACAATCTGTGTATTCCGACATATATTTTGGGCCCCGGCAGCGTTCTTCTATATTATCATCATATTAATATTGAATTATCTGACATCTGTACATTCAGAATTCCGACACCATTTTCTGGTAACAATGACACTATCACGCTGTACAATCCGACATCCTCTCCCCATATTAGACTAAAATAGCCAATCAACCTGTCAATGGCTACAATGGAGGATTTTTTCATGAAAGTGTGAATATGATTGTGATTGGGTAGTCCGCATGGTATGTACATTGTACTGAAGAGAATAAATACCGATGATACATGTGTATGTAAATACTGATTTTGTTCTTTCCCTTTATTCACCGAGTAAATAGCTATCAACCATTATTTTCATGAAGCCAGTTACAATGTATGGTACTGTTTGAAAAGTATTCAAGCAACGAGACAGTGAATTACCCGATACGCTGTATAATTCAACATTTTCCCCCGGTCCCAGTGAGTGTCGGATTATACAGCTTCCACTGTACCTACTGAAATTATTTTGGTGTGCAATGTATTGTTTACTTATTTATAGATAGAAGAAGAAAAGTATTCTAGAACTTTTCGTTTATAATGATAGTTTCCTTTCTTGATAAGCAACCACCATTCTTAAAAGTAGACCCTTCAGAGATCGATTTCCCATAAGATTAGGCAGATCGATCAGGCACCGTAAGAGCCCAAATCTATTCTGATGAACTCTTATAGCCTACAGAATTCTCAGGATCTTGACATGGACAAGTATCACAGTTTGGAATATGTCATCTCTCATTGTGCTTTTGGATGAGCTATTTCAGTAGAATGGGCGGTTTTACGAATGCGTTTATCTAACATACTATTTTTTCACATTTTTTTATTCACTTGGATACACTTTGTATGAAACAATCCGTGGACATAGTTTTGTAATGATATATTATGAGAAATGGCATGTCACTTTGTTTCAATTTCACTGGGAAATAAATATGTAAAACTGGAACAAACGCAGATACACTTGAGTAGAACTATTTCATTGTCATAATCACAGAACATTTTGGAGCCTAATCCATTTTCTCTCAAATAAATTCATATTGAAATTGTTTCTGGCAATATATTTCTCAATGTCATACACATCTTTTAATAACCCTTTATATGTGGTGAAACTTGGTTTCACACCCTTGATATTCCTGACAAAAATGTGGCGCTTGGCTAGTATGATCATATTGTTGAGCAAGGGGTCGCTATTCTCACAAAATAGTATATCTTGAGCTGAGAGTACGAATGTTCTGTGCAGGACACAATTAACAAAACCGGTGAATCCTTTCCAGAATAATCTAATGATGGGACTTTCAATATATACATGATAAATATTCTCACTTACGTCACACGATATACATATGTCATTATCAACTAGTTTCATTTTAATTTATAAATAACTCTATTAATAAATTTGTATTGAAAATCCAAAAAGCTTTGGGTCTTTAATGGTTAGTCTATATTGCAGAAATATGGTCTTCCAATCGATATGATCGTTTACTTCACTTTCCCATTTACCGCATACGTTTGGAAACTTGGATTTCGATATGAGACTCGTAAACTAATCTATATCCTTTAGTCGGTATAATAAGATCATTCCATGTGGAACTTATCGATACCTTTGTTATGTTTGGCTGTCCAGCAGTTTGAATGACTTCTTTCAATTTTGGGGGAATACTGACGATGACACGATTTATGTCAAGTACTGTGCCTTTAATATCAAATTTTGTTTTAAGTTCTGCAAATGAGAGTACCTCTTGGTCATTGAAAATGTCTTTAATATTAACAATTCCTTGTTTGAACCAGTTATTGATTATCAAATATGTGTTGCGAAACTAGTGATTTAACCAAAGAGGTTGCATAACAATGTCGTTTATGTTGATATGATTCACTACATATCCCTTTATATATCTATGCCAGGCATCAAGTGCATCTTTATCTTACATACTTCCCGCTATCTTATTATTGAATCCTGAGAATGAATCAACTTACCCGCTTTTCTACATATCGCCATACCATATCGCTGTATCGCCATATCGCAATGTCGCTGTATCGCCATATCGCCATATCGCCATATCGCGTCGCCATATCGTAATATCGCCTTTTCGCGTTATTGCTATATCGCAATGTCGCCTCTTTTTATCGCCATTTCGTGTCGTGTTATCGCCATTTCGTGTTGTGTTATCGCTATTTAATGTCGTGTTATCGCAATGTCGTGTCGTGTTATCGCAATGTCGTGTCGAGTTGTTGCCATTTCGTGTCGAGTTGTTGCCATTTCGTGTTGCGTTATCGCTATATCGTGTCTTGTTATCGTCATGTCGTGTTATCGCTATTTCGTCTTTGGCTATATCGCAATATCGCTATATCTTGTCGCCATATCGCAATATCGTGTCGTACTATCGCTTTGTCGCGATATCGCCTAGATTTCTTCAGGGCGATAAAGCGATGGCCGAATGAGCCACCATAGCTATCAACGTATTAAAACTTTCTGATACCATCAATCGTCCAGCTTCAACACATGTACTTTCAACTTTGTCATCCATGACACATTTCTCATCCAAATAATGTTATATGTTTTAGTAGAGTACTCTATAGCTGTGAAAAATTGTAATATACATATGGTCAGTATGGTTTGTAGTGATGATGGTATGTAGTGATGCTGGTATGTAGTGGTGATGGTATGTAGTGGTGATAGTATGAAGTGATGCTGGTATGTAGTGATGATGGTATGTAGTGATGATGGTATGTAGTGATGCTGGTATGTAATCGTGATAGTACAATGATGACGGTATGACGCTGGTACGCATTGATCGATAGTACGAATGATCGCTGGTATCGTATTGACGCATACGCACGACGCTATGATCGACGGTATCGGTGATCGACGGTACGTAGTGATAGTACGAATGGATGCTGGTGAAAGTGACGATGGTATGACGACGGTACGTATGACGTTGGTACGTAGTGATCGACGTAGTGACGATAGTACGATGACGCCGGTACGTAGTGATACATACACACAGTGATGATGGTATGTAGTGATGGTGGTACGTAGTGATCATGGTACGTAGTGACGATAGTACGAAGTAACGCTGGTGCAGTGATGATTTGGTACGGTAGTGATATTGATGATGGTGTAGTGACGATGGTATGTGAGCGACGCCGGTACGCATTGATGATGGTACGTAGTGACGATAGCATGAAGTGACGCCGGTACGTAGTGAGGCTGATCCAGTGATGCTGGTAATGTAGTGATGCTGGTACGTATGATTATGGTACGTAGTGATAATTGGTACGTAGTGATGCTGGCACGCAGTGATGGCTGTGCGTAGTGATTACTGGTGCGTGGTGATGATGGTACGTAGTGATGCCGATGATATGTAACCCGATGCTGGTATGCAGTGGCTCGGTAGTAGTGATGCTGGTATGCAGTGATGCTGGTACGTAGTGATTCATACGGAAAGTGACGCTGGCGACGGCCGTGCGTAGTGATGATGGTGCGTAGTGATGATGGTAATGTAGTGACGATGATAAAAACCGATGCTGGCATGCAGCAGTTTGTACGTAGTGATGCTTTGCCGTAGTGATGTATTGTGCGTAGGATGATGGTGTAGTGATGATGGCGTAGTGATGATGATATGTACCGATGCCATATAATGTAGTGAAGCCAGGATGTAGTGATGATAGCATGAAAGAAGATGGTACGGAGAAGTGATGGTGCTGTTGTGATGATTACGTAGTGATGATGGATCACACCATCGTAAAGTGCTTATGGATTGTGTGCATTGCGGATGATGGCATATAGTGATGATGTATTTTATATTGATGATGGTGTGGCAATTTATGCTGGTGCGATTGATGGTATGCAGTGATGATGCTGTGTAGCGGATGATGGTGTTTAGTGATGATGGTATGCAGTGATTGATGGCATGGTTGTGATGATGGTATATAGTGATGATGGGGTGTAATAACGATGGTGTGTAGCATTGATGGTGTATAGTGATGATTGTGGGTATTGTGACGATGGTGGGTAGTAATAATGGTGTATAGTGATGATGGTATTGCCAGGATGATAGTGCAGTGATGATGAAGTATAAAGTGATGATGGTGTAATAAATGGTGATGCAGTTGCGGATGGTACGTAAAGTACGATGTTATTTTAGTGACGCTAATTTGTGCAGTGATGATGGCATGAAGTGATTATGGCATGTGGTGTAGTACGATTTGTAATGATGATAGTGTGTAGTGATGATGGTACAGTGATGATGGCATAAAAGGATTATGGTATGTAGTGGTGATGTGGTGTGTAGTGATGGTGGTGCGTGAAGTGATGCTGGTACGAAGTGCTGATGGTTTGCAGTGACGCTGAAAATGTAGTGATGATGGTAAGCAGTGATGATGGTACGTAGTTATGATCTCGTATGTAGTTGCGGATGCATTATTGTATGTAGTGATGATGATATGTAGCTATGGTAGTATGTAGTGATGATGGTATAAAGTGATTATGGTATGTAGTGGTGATGGTGTGTAGTGATGGTGGTGTGTAGTGATGCTGGTATGAAGTGTTGATGGTTTGTAGTGATGCTGGTATGTAGTGATGATGGTATGTAGTGATGATGGCATGTAGTTATGATCTTATATGTAGTTGTGATATATTATTGTATGTAGTGATGATGATATGTAGCTATGGTAGTATGTAGTGATGGTGGTATATTGTGATTATTGCATGATGAGTATATAAGTGATGATGGTATGAAGTGATGATGGAATGTTGTGATGTGTGTATTAAGTGATGATGGTACGAAGTGATGATGATATGAAGTGATGATGGTATGTGGTGTTGATGGTATGTAGTGATGATGGTATGAAGTGATGTGGGTATGAAGTGATGATGATACTACGTTTGATGACGTAGATTCTCCTGTTCTCATGTAGGAGGCAGAAGTACCGTAAGTCCCCTTGATCTGAAGGAAGGTGGTCTGGCTTTGTTCACTAGCTATATACATATAGTGGTCTATAACCTAATTTTATCTTATACTTAGTAATAATCTGAGAAATTAATATTTTTTGTAAAGAATTGAGTTTGTTAAGCTAATACTAAAACATACGTCTTTTACTGTTCATGGTAGACCGATTTTTAATATTATTGCACTTGTTCTCTCTGCTCAATGCCTGCAATATTGCCGATGCAATGTAAAATTCACGCACCCACTCGTGCCTGTATGGGGCGAGTGGTAGATGGCTCTGGCCAACAGCATGAGGACCTGCGTGTCTCCTCCTTATGTCAAGGAATTTTCTATTATGCATTGTGCACTGGCACCTGCTCAAAGATGAGATAGGCATTTTCCCGGGAGACCAGAAACAGAAAGCGGGACACACTAGAAAACTGTTCTAAAATAGTTTACGAATGAACATAATTTGGAATAAAGAGGTAACTATACCCAGCGAGTGACTACAAAAGTCCATGTTCGATCGCCGGTGGAGACGGCAGGAAATATTATACACAGAAAGTAAACGATTTATCACGCGAGAGGTGAGTAAGTGTTTTATAGGGTAGGAACATTGTCACTATCTATATTTGTATAGGTTACATTGTTCACAAACTCATGCTGGCAAAACAGAAGACACATGTGCGCAATCCCACCAAATATATTTCTATTGATTTTTAAACGAAAACAATTTTCCTACCCTTCAAAACTTGCTCACCTGCTTTCTTTGTGATAAATATTTCACTGCCATATGTTCATTTCCTGCCGTTCTCCTACGGTGTGTGTTTTCTGAGAGGATATCTACCAAGAAGGATATGTACAATTTCACAAATATCTGGCATTAAGACTGTAATAAGAGTCCAAATGAAACAGACATATTACATTCTGTTTGTGCTTAAGTTGGTCATAAAGTCTGATCAATACTGTATGTAAAGTAATGTCTTCAGTCACACGATAGTATTGTAATATATTACCCATATGGTGGAAAACATTAGCAGTACCATATATTGCCTAGCAACCATTGTTTCTGCATTTCTGTTGTTCAGACGCCATAAAGCAGTTGAACGTCAAGTCAATGAACAGGGCTGTCACAATTGCTTACCATGTTTTACTGCACATATGTACATGAATATAATGCATGGTAAAGAAATTATTACACTCGAGGAAGTGTGCTGTAATGACGTATAGGAAACTCGTGCAAATTTACGTATTCCCTTTGTCGGGCATTACGAAATTTCACTTGCTCGTGTCATAATCTCTTTGTTTTAGTCACAAAGTTCGTGCTGCTTACGTAAAGGGAAAAAGCATACATTTCGGTATGGGGAGGAGAATGCCAGTAAATGTAACAACATGTCTGGGACATACAAAACAAATCTGATATATCTCAGTAAAATTTCATCCCCTCTGACAGTGACCGGGGTTCGGGCCCCTTTCCGTCTGAGGTTTGGGTCTATCTCCCTCTGACAGTAACTGGGGTTTGGGTCCATTTCACCCTGACTGTAACCAGGGTTTGGGTCCATTTCCCTCTAACAGTAACCGGGGTTTGGGTCCATCTTCTGACAGTGACTGAGGTTTGGGTCTATCGCCTGTGACATTAACAGAGGTTTGGTCAATATCCCTCTAACAGTGACTGAGGTTTGGGTCCATCTCCCTCTGACAGTAACCAGGGTTTGGGTCCATCTCCTGTGAAATTAACTGAAGTTTGGGTCCATTTCTCAATGACGGTAGCCAGGTTTCGGTCCATCTTCTTCTGACAGTGCATGGGGTTTGGGTCCATCGCCTGTGACAGTATCTGGGGTTGGGGTCTATCTCCCTCTGACAGTAAGTCGGGTTTGGGTCTATCTCCCTCTGACAGTAACTGGGGTTTGGGTCTGTCTCCCTCTGACAGTAACTGAGGTTTGGGTCCAACTCCCTCTGACAGTAACTGAGGTTTGGGTCTATCTCCCTCTGACAGTAACTGAGGTTTGGGTTCAACTCCCTCTGACAGTAACTGAGGTTTGGGTCTATCTCCCTCTGACAGTAACTGAGGTTTGGGTCCATCTCCCTCTGACAGTAACTGAGGTTTGGGTTCAACTCCCTCTGACAGTAACTGAGGTTTGGGTCTATCTCCATCTGACAGTAACTGAGGTTGGGGTCTATGTCCCTTTGACAGTAACTGGGGTTGGGGTGTATCTCCCTCTGACAGTAACTGAGGTTTTGGGTCCATCTCCCTCTGACAGTAACTGAGGTTTGGGTGTATCTCCCTCTGACAGTAACTGAGGTAGGGGCCTATCTCCCTCTGACAGTAACTGAGGTTTGGGCCTATCTCCCTCTGACAGTAACCTGGGTATGGGTCCATCTTCTGACAGTGACTGAGGTTTGGGTCTATCGCCTGTGACGTTAACAGAGGTTTGGTCAATATCCCTCTAACAGTAACTGAGGTTTGGGTCCATCTCCCTCTGACAGTAACCAGGGTTTGGGTCCATCTCCTGTCAAAGTAACTGGAGTTTGGGTCCATTTCTCAAAGACGGTAGCCAGGTTTCGGTCCATCTTCTTCTGACAGTGCATGGGGTTTGGGTCCATCGCCTGTGACAGTATCTGGGGTTGGGGTCTATCTCCCTCTGACAGTAACTCGGGTTTGGGTCTATCTCCCTCTAACAGTAGCTGAGGTTTGGGTCTATCTCCATCTGACAGTAACTGAGGTTTGGGTCTATCTCCCTCTGACAGTAACTGAGGTTTGGGTCTATCTCAATCTGACAGTAACTGGGGTTTGGGTCTATCTCCCTCTGACAGTAACTGGGATTGGGGTCTATGTCCCTTTGACAGTAACTGGGGTTTGGGTCTATCTCCCTCTGACAGTAACTGAGGTTTGGGTCCATCTCCCTCTGACAGTAACTGGGGTTTGGGTCTATCTCCCTCTGACAGTAACTGAAGTTGGGGTCTATGTCCCTTTGACAGTAACTTGGGTTTGGGTCTATCTCCCTCTGACAGTAACTGGGGTTTGGGTCTATCTCCCTCTGACAGTAACTGAGGTTTGGGTCTATGTTCCTCTGACAGTAACTTGGGTTTGGGTCTATCTCCCTCTGACAGTAACTGGGGTTTGGGTCTATCTCCCTCTGACAGTAACTGAGGTTTGGGTCTATCTCCCTCTGACAGTAACTGAGGTTTGGGTCTATGTTCCTCTGACAGTAACTGAAGTTGGGGTCTATGTCCCTTTGACAGTAACTTGGGTTTGGGTCTATCTCCCTCTGACAGTAACTGGGGTTTGGGTCTATCTCCCTCTGACAGTAACTGGGGGTTGGGGCCTATCTCCCTCTGACAGTAACTGAGGTTTGGGTCTATGTTCCTCTGACAGTAACTGAAGTTGGGGTCTATGTCCCTTTGACAGTAACTTGGGTTTGGGTCTTTCTCCCTCTGACAGTAACTGGGGTTTGGGTCTATCTCCCTCTGACAGTAACTGGGGTTGGGTCTATGTCCCTCTGACAGTAACTGAGGTTTGGGTCTATCTCCCTCTGACAGTAACTGGGGTTGGGTCTATGTCCCTCTGACAGTAACTGGGGTTTGGGTCTATCTCCCTCTGACAGTAACTGAGGTTTGGGTCCATCTCCCTCTGACAGTAACTGGGGTTTGGGTCCAACTCCCTCTGACAGTAACTGAGGTTTGGGTCCAACTCCCTCTGACAGTAACTGGGGTTGGGTCTATCTCCCTCTGACAGTAACTGGGTTTGGGTCTATGTCCCTTTGACAGTAACTGAGGTTTGGGTCTATCTCCCTCTGACAGTAACTGAGGTTTGGGTCTATCTCCCTCTGACAGTAACTGGGGTTTGGGTCTATCTCCCTCTGACAGTAACTGAGGTTTGGGTCTATCTCCCTCTGACAGTAACTGAGGTTTGGGTCCATCTCCCTCTGACAGTAACTGAGGTTTGGGTTCAACTCCCTCTGACAGTAACTGAGGTTTGGGTCTATCTCCCATCTGACAGTAACTGAGGTTGGGGTCTATGTCCCTTTGACAGTAACTGGGGTTGGGGTGTATCTCCCTCTGACAGTAACTGAGGTTTTGGGTCCATCTCCCTCTAACAGTAACTGAGGTTTGGGTCCATCTCCCTCTGACAGTAACCAGGGTTTGGGTCCATCTCCTGTCAAAGTAACTGAGTTTGGGTCCATTTCTCAAAGACGGTAGCCAGGTTTCTGGTCCATCTTCTTCTGACAGTGCATGGGGTTTGGGTCCATCGCCTGTGACAGTATCTGGGGTTGGGGTCTATCTCCCTCTGACAGTAACTCGGGTTTGGGTCTATCTTCCCTCTAACAGTAGCTGAGGTTTGGGCTCCATTCTCCCATCTGACAGTAACTGAGGTTTGGGTCTATGTTCCTCTGACAGTAACTTGGGTTTGGGTCTATCTCCCTCTGACAGTAACTGGGGTTTGGGTCTATCTCCCTCCTGACAGTAACTGAGGTTTGGGTCTCCTCTCCTCTGACAGTAACTGAGGTTTGGGTCTATGTTCCTCTGACAGTAACTGAAGTTGGGCTCTATGTCCCTTTGACAGTAACTTGGGTTTGGGTCTATCTCCCTCTGACAGTAACTGGGGTTTGGGTCCTATCTCCCCTGACAGTAACTGGGGGTTGGGGCCTATCTCCCTCTGACAGTAACTGAGGTTTGGGTCTATGTTCCTCTGACAGTAACTGAAGTTTGGGTCTATGTCCCTTTGACAGTAACTTGGGTTTGGGTCTTTCTCCCTCTGACAGTAACTGGGGTTGGGTCTATCTCCCTCTGACAGTAACTGGGGTTGGGTCTATGTCCCTCTGACAGTAACTGGGGTTTGGGTCTATCTCCTCTGACAGTAACTGGGGTTGGGTCTATGTCCCTCTGACAGTAACTGGGGTTTGGGTCTATCTCCCTCTGACAGTAACTGAGGGTTGGGGTCCATCTCCCTCTGACAGTAACTGGGGTTTGGGTCCAACTCCCTCTGACAGTAACTGAGGTTTGGGTCCAACTCCCTCTGACAGTAACTGGGGTTGGGTCTATCTCCCTCTGACAGTAACTGGGTTTGGGTCTATAGTCCCTTTGACAGTAACTGAGGTTTGGGTCTATCTCCCTCTTTGACAGTAACTGAGGTTTGGGTCTATCTCCCTCTGACAGTAACTGGGGTTTGGGTCTATCTCCCTCTGACAGTAACTGAGGTTTGGGTCTATCTCCCTCTGACAGTAACTGAGGTTTGGGTCCATCTCCCCTCTGACAGTAACTGAGGTTTGGGTTCAACTCCCTCTGACAGTAACTGAGGTTTGGGTCTATCTCCATCTTGACAGTAACTGAGGTTGGGGTCTATGTCCCTTTGACAGTAACTGGGGTTGGGGTGTATCTCCTCTGACAGTAACTGAGGTTTTGGGTCCATCTCCCTCTAACAGTAACTGAGGTTTGGGTCCATCTCCCTCTGACAGTAACCAGGGTTTGGGTCCATCTCCTGTCAAAGTAACTGGAGTTTGGGTCCATTTTCAAAGACGGTGAAGCCAGGTTTCGGTCCATCTTCTTCTGACAGTGCATGGGGTTTGGGTCCATCGCCCTGTGACAGTATCTGGGGTTGGGTCTATCTCCCTCTGACAGTAACTCGGGTTTGGGTCTATCTCCCCCTAACAGTAGCTGAGGTTTGGGTCTCATCTCCATCTGACAGTAACTGAGGTTTGGGTCTATCTCCTCTGACAGTAACTGAGGTTTGGGTCTATCTCAAATCTGGACAGTAACTGGGGTTTGGGTCTATCTCCCTCTGACAGTAACTGGGATTGGGGTCTATGTCCCTTTGACAGTAACTGGGGTTTGGGTCCATCTCCCTCTGACAGTAACTGGGGTTTGGGTCTATCTCCCTCTGACAGTAACTGAGGTTTGGGTCCAACTCCCTCTGACAGTAACTGAGGTTTGGGTCTATTATCTCCCTCTGACAGGAACTGAGGGTTTGGGTTCAACTCCCTCTGACAGTAACTGAGGTTTGGGTCTATCTCCTCTGACAGTAACTGAGGTTTGGGTCCATCTCCCTCTGACAGTAACTGAGGTTTGGGTTCAACTCCCCTCTGACAGTAACTGAGGTTTGGGTCTATCTCCATCTGACAGTAACTGAGGTTGGGGTCTATGTCCCTTTGACAGTAACTGGGGTTGGGGTGTATCTCCCTCTGACAGTAACTGAGGTTTTGGGTCCATCTCCCTCTGACAGTAACTGAGGTTTGGGTGTATCTCCCTCTGACAGTAACTGAGGTAGGGGCCTATCTCCCTCTGACAGTAACTGAGGTTTGGGCCTATCTCCCTCTGACAGTAACCTGGGTATGGGTCCATCTTCTGACAGTGACTGAGGTTTGGGTCTATCGCCTGTGATGACGTTAACAGAGGTTTGGTCCAATATCCCTCTAACAGTAACTGAGGTTTGGGTCCATCTCCCTCTGACAGTAACCAGGGGTTGGGTCCATCTCCTGTCAAAGTAACTGGAGTTTGGGTCCATTTCTCAAAGACAGTAGCCCAGGTTTCGGTCCATCTTCTCTGGAGAGTGCATGGGGTTTGGGTCCATCGCCTGTGACAGTATCTGGGGTTGGGGTCTATCTCCCTCTGACAGTAACTCGGGTTTGGAGTCTATCTCCCTCTAACAGTAGCTGAGGTTTGGGTCCTATCTCCATCTGACAGTAACTGAGGGGTTTGGGTCCTATCTCCCTCTGACAGTAACTGAGGTTTGGGTCTATCTCAATCTGACAGTAACTGGGGTTTGGGTCTATCTCCCTCTGACAGTAACTGGGATTGGGAGTCTATGTCCCTTTGACAGTAACTGGGGTTTGGGTCTATCTCCCTCTGACAGTAACTGAGGTTTGGGTCCATCTCCCTCTGACAGTAACTGGGGTTTGGGGTCTATCTCCCTCTGACAGTAACTGAAGCTGGGGTCTATGTCCCTTTGACAGTAACTTGGGTTTGGGTCTATCTCCCTCTGACAGTAACTGAGGTTTGGGTCTATCTCCCTCTGACAGTAACTGAGGGTTTGGGTCTATGTTCCTCTGACAGTAACTTGGGTTTGGGTCTATCTCCCTCCTGACAGTAACTGGGGTTTGGGTCTATCTCCCTCTGACAGTAACTGAGGTTTGGGATCTATCTCCCCTCTGACAGTAACTGAGGTTTGGGTCTATGTTCCTCTGACAGTAACTGAAGTTGGGGTCTATGTCCCTTTGACAGTAACTTGGGTTTGGGTCTATCTCCCTCTGACAGTAACTGGGGTTTGGGTCTATCTCCCTCTCTGACAGTAACTGGGGTTGGGGCCTATCTCCCTCTCTGACAGTAACTGAGGTTTGGGTCTATGTTCCTCTGACAGTAACTGAAGTTGGGGTCTATGTCCCTTTGACAGTAACTTGGGTTTGGGTCTTTCTCCCTCTGACAGTAACTGGGGTTTGGGTCTATCTCCCTCTGACAGTAACTGGGGTTGGGTCTATGTCCCTCTGACAGTAACTGAGGTTTGGGTCTATCTCCCTCTGACAGTAACTGGGGTTGGGTCTATGTCCCTCTGACAGTAACTGGGGTTTGGGTCTATCTCCCTCTGACAGTAACTGAGGTTTGGGTCCATCTCCCTCTGACAGTAACTGAGGTTTGGGTCCAACTCCCTCTGACAGTAACTGAGGTTTGGGTCCAACTCCCTCTGACAGTAACTGGGGTTGGGTCTATCTCCCTCTGACAGTAACTGGGTTTGGGTCTATGTCCCTTTGACAGTAACTGAGGTTTGGGTCTATCTCCCTCTGACAGTAACTGAGGTTTGGGTCTATCTCCCTCTGACAGTAACTGGGGTTTGGGTCTATCTCCCTCTGACAGTAACTGAGGTTTGGGTCTATCTCCCTCTGACAGTAACTGAGGTTTGGGTCCATCTCCCTCTGACAGTAACTGAGGTTTGGGTTCAACTCCCTCTGACAGTAACTGAGGTTTGGGTCTATCTCCATCTGACAGTAACTGAGGTTGGGGTCTATGTCCCTTTGACAGTAACTGGGGTTGGGGTGTATCTCCCTCTGACAGTAACTGAGGTTTTGGGTCCATCTCCCTCTAACAGTAACTGAGGTTTGGGTCCATCTCCCTCTGACAGTAACCAGGGTTTGGGTCCATCTCCTGTCAAAGTAACTGGAGTTTGGGTCCATTTCTCAAAGACGGTAGCCAGGTTTCGGTCCATCTTCTTCTGACAGTGCATGGGGTTTGGGTCCATCGCCTGTGACAGTATCTGGGGTTGGGGTCTATCTCCCTCTGACAGTAACTCGGGTTTGGGTCTATCTCCCTCTAACAGTAGCTGAGGTTTGGGTCTATCTCCATCTGACAGTAACTGAGGTTTGGGTCTATCTCCCTCTGACAGTAACTGAGGTTTGGGTCTATCTCAATCTGACAGTAACTGGGGTTTGGGTCTATCTCCCTCTGACAGTAACTGGGATTGGGGTCTATGTCCCTTTGACAGTAACTGGGGTTTGGGTCTATCTCCCTCTGACAGTAACTGAGGTTTGGGTCCATCTCCCTCTGACAGTAACTGGGGTTTGGGTCTATCTCCCTCTGACAGTAACTGAAGTTGGGGTCTATGTCCCTTTGACAGTAACTTGGGTTTGGGTCTATCTCCCTCTGACAGTAACTGGGGTTTGGGTCTATCTCCCTCTGACAGTAACTGAGGTTTGGGTCTATGTTCCTCTGACAGTAACTTGGGTTTGGGTCTATCTCCCTCTGACAGTAACTGGGGTTTGGGTCTATCTCCCTCTGACAGTAACTGAGGTTTGGGTCTATCTCCCTCTGACAGTAACTGAGGTTTGGGTCTATGTTCCTCTGACAGTAACTGAAGTTGGGGTCTATGTCCCTTTGACAGTAACTTGGGTTTGGGTCTATCTCCCTCTGACAGTAACTGGGGTTGGGTCTATCTCCCTCTGACAGTAACTGGGGTTGGGGCCTATCTCCCTCTGACAGTAACTGAGGTTTGGGTCTATCTTCCTCTGACAGTAACTGAGGTTGGGGTCTATGTCCCTTTGACAGTAACTTGGGTTTGGGTCTTTCTCCCTCTGACAGTAACTGGGGTTGGGTCTATGCATGTCCCTCTGACAGTAACTGAGGTTTGGTCTATCTCCCTCTGACAGTAACTGTGGGTTGGGTCTATGTCCCTCTGACAGTAACTGGGGTTTGGGTCTATCTCCCTCTGACAGTAACTGAGGTTTGGGTCCATCTCCCTCTGACAGTAACTGGGGTTTGGGTCCAACTCCCCTCTGACAGTAACTGAGGTTTGGGTCCAACTCCCCCTCTGACAGTAACTGGGGTTGGGTCTATCTCCCTCTGACAGTAACTGGGTTTGGGTCTATGTCCCTTTGACAGTAACTGAGGTTTGGGTCTATCTCCCTCTGACAGTAACTGAGGTTTGGGTCTATCTCCCTCTGACAGTAACTGGGGTTTGGGTCTATCTCCCTCTGACAGTAACTGAGGTTTGGGTCTATCTCCCTCTGACAGTAACTGGGGTTTGGGTCTATCTCCTCTGACAGTAACTGAGGTTTGGGTCTATCTCCCTCTGACAGTAACTGAGGGTTTGGGTCTATCTCCCTCTGACAGTAACTGAGGTTTGGGTCTATTTCCCTCTCCTGACAGTAACTGGGGGTTTGGGTCTATCTCCCTCTGACAGTAACTGAGGTTTGGGTCTATCTCCCCTCTGACAGTAACTGGGGTTTGGGTCCTATCTCCCTCTGACAGTAACTGGGGTTTGGGTCTATCTCCCTCTGACAGTAACTGAGGTTTGGGTCCATCTCTCTCTGACAGTAACTGAGGTTTGGGTCTATCTCCCTCTGACAGTAACTGGGGTTTGGGTCTATCTCCCTCTGACAGTAACTGGGGTTTGGGTCTATCTCCCTCTGACAGTAACTGAGGTTTGGGTCTATCTCCCTCTGACAGTAACTGAGGTTTGGGTCTATCTCCCTCTGACAGTAACTGGGGTTGGGTCTATGTCCCTCTGACAGTAACTGGGGTTTGGGTCAATCTCCCTCTGAGAGTAACTGAGGTTTGGGTCTATCTCCCTCTGACAGTAACTGGGGTTGGGTCTATGTCCCTCTGACAGTAACTGAGGTTTGGGTCTATGTTCCTCTGACAGTAACTGAAGTTGGGGTCTATGTCCCTTTTACAGTAACTTGGGTTTGGGTCTATCTCCCTCTGACAGTAACTGAGGTTTGGGTCCAACTCCCTCTGACAGTAACTGAGGTTTGGGTCCAACTCCCTCTGACAGTAACTCGGGTTGGGGCCTATCTCCCTCTGACAGTAACTGAGGTCGGGGTCCATCTCTTTCTGACAGTAACTGAGGTTGGGGTATACTTCTCTGCGACAGTAACTAATATTTTGTAAAAGCTGCAACTAAAATAACTCCATGATTAGATTAATATATAATACCGATGAAATAAGACCTTTTTTAGAAACAACTGACATTCCGATACGTCTCACGCTAGCTGGCGTAAGTTTTCATTAATATTACTTCCGTTCATAATTGAGTATATTTGGCAAGAGATCTTTTACTGGAATATATACTGAGTAAAAAATACAAACTTCACATTATTTCTTCAGGGCACTATAAAAGAACAAGAGATGGTAAGATGGTTAAATTGTTATTATCTTATCTGATCATTGCTGAGATCTGTGATATACTCGATACACTGACAGTGCCATAATCAGTTCCATTAGGTTACACCGCCGTTGCAAAACATGGGTATACAGAATGTCAAGTCACAAGAATAAAAATACGAAATTTCTCAGTTCAATATCGTGTATGGCCGCCCCGCGCATTCACCACTACCAAACACCGTCTCTTCATCGACTGCTTGATGCTTGTGAACACGTGGCTGGGGATTCTGCGCCATTGCTCTTGCAAGGCAGCGCCAAGTTCCTGCAAATTCTGAGGTTAGTTCCTAAGACCACGGAGCCTACAGTTATCTGGCGATTAACGCAGTTCGAGTCATCAGAATGTGTAATGCCCTGCTGACCGTGTGTATTTGCTCAAAAACAGTTATCTGGCGACAACGCAGTTCGAGTCATCTTGAATGTGTAATGCCTGCTGACCGTGTGTGTATTTGCTCCCTTCATTTATCTGGCGACAACGCAGTTCGAGTCCTCTGAATGTGTAATGCCTGCTGACCATGTGTGTATTTGCTCATATACAGTTATCTGGCGACAACGCAGTTCGAGTCATCTGAATGTGTAATGCCTGCTGACCGTGTGTATTTGCTCCATACAGTTATCTGGCGACAACGCAGTTCGAGTCATCTGAATGTGTAATGCCTGCTGACCGTGTGTATTTGCTCCCTACATTTATCTGGCGACAACGCAGCTCGAGACATCTGAAAGTGTAATGCCTGCTGACCGTTTGTATTTGCTCCATACAGTTATCTGGCGACAACGCAGTTCGAGTCATCTGAATGTGTAATGCCCGCTGACCGTGTGTATTTGCTCCATACAGTTATCTGGCGACAACGCAGTTCGAGTCATCTGAATGTGTAATGCCTGCTGACCGTGTGTATTTGCTCAAAACAGTTATCTGGCGACAACGCAGTTCGAGTCATCTGAATGTAATGCCCGCTGACCGTGTGTGTATTTGCTCCATACAGTTATCTGGCGACAACGCAGTTCGAGTCATCTGAATGTGTAATGCCCGCTGACCGTGTGTATTTGCTCAAAACAGTTATCTGGCGACAACGCAGTTCGAGTCCTCTGAATGTGTAATGCCTGCTGACCGTGTGTATTTGTTCCATACAGTTATCTGGCGACAACGCAGTTCGAGTCATCTGAATGTGTAATGCCCGCTGACCGTGTGTATTTGCTCAAAACAGTTATCTGGCGACAACGCAGTTCGAGTCATCTGAATGTAATGCCCGCTGACCGTGTGTATTTGTTCCATACAGTTATCTGGCGACAACGCAGTTCGAGTCATCTGAATGTGAAATGCCTGCTGACCGTTTGTATTTGCTCCTACAGTTATCTGGCGACAACGCAGTTCGAGTCATCTGAATGTGTAATGCCCGAGCTGACCGAGTGTATTTGCTCCATACAGTTATTCTGGCGACAACGCAGTTCGAGTCCTCTGAATGTGTAATGCCCGCTGACCGAGTGTATTTGCTCCATACAGTTATCTGGCGACAACGCAGTTCGAGCCATCTGAATGTGTAATGCCCGCTGACCGTGTGTATTTGCTCCATACAGTTATCTGGCGACAACGCAGTTCGAGTCATCTGAATGTGTAATGCCCGCTGACCGTGTGTATTTGCTCCATACAGTTATCTGGCGACAACGCAGTTCGAGTCATCTGAATGTGTAATGCCCGCTGACCGAGTGTATTTGTTCCATACAGTTATCTGGCGACAACGCAGTTCGAGTCATCTGAATGTGTAATGCCCGCTGACCGTGTGTATTTGTTCCATACAGTTATCTGGCGACAACGCAGTTCGAGTCATCTGAATGTAATGCCTGCTGACCGTGTGTATTTGCTCCATACAGTTATCTGGCGACAACGCAGTTCGAGCCATCTGAATGTGTAATGCCTGCTGACCGTGTGTATTTGCTCCATACAGTTATCTGGCGACAACGCAGTTCGAGTCATCTGGAATGTGTAATGCCTGCTGACCGTTTGTATTTGTTCATACAGTTATCTGGCGACAACGCAGTTCGAGTCATCTGAATGTGTAATGCCCGCTGACCGTTTGTATTTGCTCCATACAGTTATCTGGCGACAACGCAGTTCGAGTCATCTGAATGTGTAATGCCCGCTGACCGGTGTATTTGCTCCATACAGTTATCTGGCGACAACGCAGTTCGAGTCATCTGAATGTGTAATGCCCGCTGACCGAGTGTATTTGCTCCATACAGTTATCTGGCGACAACGCAGTTCGAGTCATCTGAATGTGTAATGCCCCGCTGACCGTGTATTTGCTCCATACAGTTATCTGGCGACAACGCAGTTCGAGCCATCTGAATGTAATGCCTGCTGACCGTGTGTATTTGCTCCATACAGTTATCTGGCGACAACGCAGTTCGAGTCATCTGAATGTGTAATGCCCCTGACCGTGTGTATTTGCTCCATACAGTTATCTGGCGACAACGCAGTTCGAGTCATCTGAATGTAATGCCCGCTGACCGTGTGTATTTGCTCCATACAGTTATCTGGCGACAACGCAGTTCGAGTCATCTGGAATGTGTAATGCCTGCTGACCGTGTGTATTTGCTCCATACAGTTATCTGGCGACAGCGCAGTTCGAGTCATCTGAATGTGCAATGCCCCTGACCGTGTGTATTTGCTCCATACAGTTATCTGGCGACAGCGCAGTTCGAGTCATCTGAATGTGTAATGCCTGCTGACCGTGTGTATTTGCTCAAAACAGTTATCTGGCGACAACGCAGTTCGAGTCATCTGAATGTGTAATGCCTGCTGACCGTGTGTATTTGCTCCATACAGGTTATCTGGCGACAACGCAGTTCGAGTCATCTGAATGTGTAATGCCTGCTGACCGTGTGTATTTGCTCCCTACAGTTATCTGGCGACAACGCAGTTCGAGTCATCTGAATGTGTAATGCCTGCTGACCGTTTGTATTTGCTCCATACAGTTATCTGGCGACAACGCAGTTCGAGTCATCTGAATGTGTAATGCCTGCTGACCGTGTGTATTTGCTCCATACAGTTATCTGGCGACAACGCAGTTCGAGTCATCTGAAAGTGTAATGCCTGCTGACCGAGTGTATTTGCTCCATACAGTTATCTGGCGACAACGCAGTTCGAGTCATCTGAATGTGTAATGCCCGCTGACCGTGTGTATTTGCTCCATACAGTTATCTGGCGACAACGCAGTTCGAGTCATCTGAATGTGTAATGCCTGCTGACCGTGTGTATTTGCTCCAAACAGTTATCTGGCGACAACGCAGTTCGAGTCATCTGAATGTGTAATGCCCGCTGACCGTGTGTATTTGCTCCATACAGTTATCTGGCGACAACGCAGTTCGAGTCATCTGAATGTGTAATGCCCGCTGACCGTGTGTATTTGCTCCAAACAGTTATCTGGCGACAACGCAGTTCGAGTCATCTGAATGTGTAATGCCTGCTGACCGTGTGTATTTGCTCCATACAGTTATCTGGCGACAACGCAGTTCGAGTCATCTGAATGTGTAATGCCCGCTGACCGTGTGTGTATTTGCTCCATACAGTTATCTGGCGACAACGCAGTTCGAGTCATCTGAATGTGTAATGCCTGCTGACCGTGTGTATTTGCTCCATACAGTTATCTGGCGACAACGCAGTTCGAGTCATCTGAATGTGTAATGCCTGCTGACCGTGTGTATTTGCTCCATACAGTTATCTGGCGACAGCGCAGTTCGAGTCATCTGAATGTGTAATGCCTGCTGACCGTGTGTATTTGCTCCATACAGTTATCTGGCGACAACGCAGTTCGAGTCATCTGAATGTGAAATGCCTGCTGACCGTTTGTATTTGCTCCATACAGTTATCTGGCGACAACGCAGTTCGAGTCATCTGAATGTGTAATGCCTGCTGACCGAGTGTATTTGCTCCATACAGTTATCTGGCGACAACGCAGTTCGAGTCATCTGAATGTGTAATGCCCGCTGACCGTGTGTATTTGCTCCATACAGTTATCTGGCGACAACGCAGTTCGAGTCATCTGAATGTGTAATGCCCGCTGACCGTGTGTATTTGCTCCATACAGTTATCTGGCGACAACGCAGTTCGAGTCATCTGAATGTGTAATGCCTGCTGACCGTGTGTATTTGCTCCATACAGTTATCTGGCGACAACGCAGTTCGAGTCATCTGAATGTGTAATGCCTGCTGACCGTGTGTATTTGCTCCATACAGTTATCTGGCGACAACGCAGTTCGAGTCATCTGAATGTGTAATGCCCGCTGACCGTGTGTATTTGCTCCATACAGTTATCTGGCGACAACGCAGTTCGAGTCATCTGAATGTGTAATGCCCGCTGACCGTGTGTATTTGCTCCATACAGTTATCTGGCGACAACGCAGTTCGAGTCATCTGAATGTGTAATGCCCGCTGACCGTGTGTATTTGCTCCATACAGTTATCTGGCGACAACGCAGTTCGAGTCATCTGAATGTGTAATGCCTGCTGACCGTTTGTATTTGCTCAAAACAGTTATCTGGCGACAACGCAGTTCGAGTCATCTGAATGTGTAATGCCCGCTGACCGTTTGTATTTGCTCCAAACAGTTATCTGGCGACAACGCAGTTCGAGTCATCTGAATGTGTAATGCCCGCTGACCGTTTGTATTTGCTCCATACAGTTATCTGGCGACAACGCAGTTCGAGTCATCTGAATGTGTAATGCCCGCTGACCGTTTGTATTTGCTCCATACAGTTATCTGGCGACAACGCAGTTCGAGTCATCTGAATGTGTAATGCCTGCTGACCGTTTGTATTTGCTCCATACAGTTATCTGGCGACAACGCAGTTCGAGTCATCTGAATGTGTAATGCCCGCTGACCGTGTGTATTTGCTCCATACAGTTATCTGGCGACAACGCAGTTCGAGTCATCTGAATGTGTAATGCCCGCTGACCGTGTGTATTTGCTCCATACAGTTATCTGGCGACAACGCAGTTCGAGTTATCTGAATGTGTAATGCCTGCTGACCGTGTGTATTTGCTCCATACAGTTATCTGGCGACAACGCAGTTCGAGTCATCTGAATGTGTAATGCCTGCTGACCGTGTGTATTTGCTCCATACAGTTATCTGGCGACAACGCAGTTCGAGTCATCTGAATGTGTAATGCCTGCTGACCGTGTGTATTTGCTCCATACAGTTATCTGGCGACAACGCAGTTCGAGTCAACTGATGCCCGGAAGACATTCCCTTGTTTTGATGAACCGGCCCTGAAGGCGAGGTTTAACATAATACTCGTGAGAAAGACGGACTTTAAATCTACGTCGAACATGCCGATTAATCGAACAGAAGTCAGGTACAGTAATGTCTAACTCGTTTACAGGATGTGCAGGCATTACATTAGGGGTGACACATGGCGACAATAATTGTATGGATATACAACGTCTTTATTATGTGAAAGGTGACGTTTCGACATAGATTCTAATGTCGTTGTCAGCCATCACGTGCCCGAATCTATGTCAAAACGTCGCCATTCACACAATAATGAAGTTGTATATCCATTAAATTATCATCATCTTCATCACCATACGTTCTAACATGCCCATCAAAGATCACATGACTAATGTACATATCTTCGAAAGTGGACATCTGGCCAGGGTTTATATGTGACGGCACTTGCAAACGTAAACATGTGACCAGGGTTTACCCGTGATCGTACTTAGTACTACTTACAGATGTAAACACGTGACCAGCGTTTACCTGTGATGGTACTTAGTACTACTTACAGATGTAAACACGTGGCCAGGGTTTACCTGTGATGGTACTTAGTACTACTTACAGATGTAAACACGTGACCAGGGTTTACCTGTGATGGTACTTAGTACTACTTACAGATGTAAACACGTGACCAGGGTTTACCTGTGATGGTACTTAGTACTACTTACAGATGAAAACACGTGACCAGGGTTTACCTGTGATGGTACTTAGTACTACTTACAGATGAAAACACGTGGCCAGGGTTTACCTGTGATGGTACTTAGTACTACTTACAGATGTAAACACGTGGCCAGGGTTTACCTGTGATGGTACTTAGTACTAGTTACAGAGGTAAACATGTGGCCAGAGTTTACCTTTGATGGTACTTAGTACTACTTACAGATGTAAACACGTGACCAGGGTTTACCTGTGATGGTACTTAGTACTACTTACAGATGTAAACACGTGACCAGGGTTTACCTGTGATGGTACTTAGTACTACTTACAGATGAAAACACGTGACCAGGGTTTACCTGTGATGGTACTTAGTACTACTTACAGATGAAAACACGTGGCCAGGGTTTACCTGTGATGGTACTTAGTACTACTTACAGATGAAAACACGTGGCCAGGGTTTACCTGTGACGGTACTTAGTACTACTTACAGATGAAAACACGTGGCCAGGGTTTACCTGTGATGGTACTTAGTACTACTTACAGATGAAAACACGTGGCCAGGGTTTACCAGTGACGGTACTTAGTACTACTTACAGATGAAAACACGTGGCCAGGGTTTACCTGTGATGGTACTTAGTACTACTTACAGATGAAAACACGTGGCCAGGGTTTACCTGTGATGGTACTTAGTACTACTTACAGATAAAAACACGTGGCCAGGGTTTACCTGTGATGGTACTTAGTACTACTTACAGATGAAAACACGTGGCCAGGGTTTACCAGTGACGGTACTTAGTACTACTTACAGATGAAAACACGTGACCAGGGTTTAAACACGTGACCAGGGTTTACCTGTGATGGTACTTAGTACTACTTACAGATGTAAACACGTGACCAGGGTTTACCTGTGATGGTACTTAGTACTACTTACAGATGAAAACACGTGGCCAGGGTTTACCTGTGATGGTTCTTACAGATGTAAACACGTGGCCAGGGTTTACCTGTGATGGTACTTAGTACTACTTACAGATGAAAACACGTGGCCAGGGTTTACCTGTGATGGTACTTAGTACTACTTACAGATAAAAACACGTGGCCAGGGTTTACCTGTGATGGTACTTAGTACTACTTACAGATGAAAACACGTGGCCAGGGTTTACCAGTGACGGTACTTAGTACTACTTACAGATGAAAACACGTGGCCAGGGTTTACCTGTGATGGTACTAAGTACTACTTACAGATGTAAACACGTGACCAGGGTTTACCTGTGATGGTACTTAGTACTACTTACAGATGAAAACACGTGGCCAGGGTTTACCTGTGATGGTACTTACAGATGTAAACACGTGGCCAGGGTTTACCTGTGATGGTACTTAGTACTACTTACAGATGTAAACACGTGACCAGGGTTTACCTGTGATGGTACTTAGTACTACTTACAGATGAAAACACGTGGCTAGGGTTTACCTGTGATGGTACTTAGTACTACTTACAGATGAAAACATGGTACTTACAGATGTAAATACGTGACCAGGGTTTACCTGTGATGGTACTTAGTACTACTTGCAGATGTAAACACGTGGCCAGGGTTTACCTGTGATGGTACTTAGTACTACTTACAGAGGTAAACACGTGGCCAGGGTTTACCAGTGACGGTACTTAGTACTACTTAAAGATGTAAACACGTGTTCAGGGTTTACCTTTGATGGTACTTAGTACTACTTACAGATGTAAACACGTGGCCAGGGTTTACCTGTGATGGTACTTAGTACTACTTACAGATGTAAACACGTGGCCAGGGTTTACCTGTGATGGTACTTAGTACTACTTACAGATGTAAACACGTGACCAGGGTTTACCTGTGATGGTACTTAGTACTACTTACAGATGAAAACACGTGGCTAGGGTTTACCTGTGATGGTACTTAGTACTACTTACAGATGAAAACATGGTACTTACAGATGTAAATACGTGACCAGGGTTTACCTGTGATTGTACTTAGTACTACTTACAGAGGTAAACACGTGGCCAGGGTTTACCAGTGACGGTACTTAGTACTACTTAAAGATGTAAACACGTGTTCAGGGTTGACCTGTGATGGTACTTAGTACTACTTACAGATGTAAACAAGTGGCCAGGGTTTACCTGTGATGGTACTTACAGATGTAAACACGTGACCAGGGTTTACCTGTGATGGTACTTAGAACTACTTACAGAGGTAAACACGTGACCAGGGTTCACCTGTGTTGGTACTTAGTACTACTTACAGATGTAAACACGTGGCCAGGGTTTATCTGTGATGGTACTTAGTACTACTTACAGATGTAAACACGCGGCCAGCGTTTACCTGTGATGGTATTTACAGATGTAAACACGTGACCAGGGTTTACCTGTGATGGTACTTAGTACTACTTACAGAGGTAAACACGTGACCAGGGTTCACCTGTGATGGTACTTAGTACTACTTACAGATGTAAACACGTGGCCAGGGTTTACCTGTGATGGTACTTAGTACTACTTACAGATGTAAACACGTGGCCAGCGTTTACCTGTGATGGTACTTACAGATGTAAACACGTGACCAGGGTTTACCTGTGATGGTACTTAGTACTACTTACAGAGGTAAACACGTGGCCAGGGTTCACCTGTGATGGTACTTAGTACTACTTACAGATGTAAACACGTGGCCAGGGTTTACGTGTGATGGTACTTACAGATGTAAACACCTAGCCAGTGTTTACCTGTTATGAGTACTTACAGAGGTAAACACCTAGCCAGTGTTTACCTGTGATGGCACTTACATATGTAAACACGTGACCGGGGTTTACCTGTGATGGTACCTACAGATGTAAACACGTGACCGGCGTTTACCTGTGATGGTACTTACAGATGTAAACACGTGACCGGGTTTACCTGTGATGGTACTTACAGATGTAAACACGTGTTAACCTTAATAGATTTTTTCACGATATGGCTAAAATATTTCCAATGTGACTTAAAATCTTACTCACTACATCTTACTTACTTACAATTATGAAGGTGTGGCCTGGGTTTACCGTTGATAGATACTAACAAAGTCGATCACGTGGCCAGGTTTTTTTTATAACTGTGAACAGAGGCCCACGTTTTGTCTCAAAACAGACAAATAGATCAGTGTTCCAGCAGTGTAATGTGCGATTTCATGGTGAGGGAGACGATAAAAACATGTTTCATGGGAATCACTCATGTCCATGACAACGAGTGTCAAGCCAGTGATAGTTAGCTTAGATGTTGCTGGCATTGATGAACAATATACGTCAGTCGGTTGGTGATTGTTGTCCTAGTTTGGTAGCGCCGCCAGTGCTGAATCAGAGGTATGGAATGTCTTAAGACGACTGGTGCCAGCAGAAAGGGTTTCCGAGGATGCATGCCTCCTGGGAACCACGAGCTACGTCATTATCTGGGTACACTGCCCGTTTTGACTTTCTGAGTCACTCACTCCTGAAATAGACATATGGTGAATGCTTTCTGAAAACACGCAGGCATGATGGTGTGTATTTCTGTTTGAAGGCCCGGCGGTTACCAAGCCGACATCTACCAGACCACGCCACTCATGTCTACATATCTCGTCGCGTTTGTAGTGTCGGATTTTGAATATATAAATGGAACTACCTCCCGTGGTTTACAGGTAAAACCTGCAATGTTAGATATGGATACCTACCTAAAGCGACAAACAGAGCACACAATTAATTCAGCTTTCATAATAGGCGTGTTCTATAACAAGTATCCAGTGTTACAGTCTTCATGCATTTATTATAATATTTATGCATATTCATGGAAAACAGTATTACAAAACGTCACATTTGACGTGTTAGCAAGGGGACTTATCCAGTCCTCTATTTACTTCCGATATGGACAAATGCACCCTCGAGAAATAATTCAGTGGGACGTCTAAACGCCCCCAAACCCCACAAACAAACCCAGAAACACTGCAGTTTATTTAGAGAAGCAAACATGGCAAAGAAGTGACTCCTTGTGTGGTGCTGTAAGATCAGTTTACAGAAACGTAATGGCGGTAACACGTGCTGCTCGCCGTTGGTCGTAACACGTGTACATCCTGTTGTGGTGCACCTGAAGGGTACGAATATCCATACAAATAAACATCATTATGATATGAATATAAATGAAAATGGGGTTTGGAAATCATAGGTGTCTGATGCTTTATTACACATATACATTGTTATCGCTCTCGTCCTTTCTAGCATCCTAATTTTTATCAATGTATTTCTTGAAATACAATCAGCAATCACAGATAGAAAACCATATGTCTGACACATGAAACCAGATATCTCACGTCAGAAACTACATGTCTGACACATGAAACCAGATATATCACGTCAGAAACTACATGTCTGACACATGAATCCGGATATCTCACTTCAGAAACCACATGTATGACACATGAAACCAGATATCTCACGTCAGAAACTACATGTCTGACACATGAAACCAGATATCTCACGTCAGAAACGATATGTCTGACACCTGAAACCAGATATCTCACGTCAGAAACCACATGTATGACACATGAAACCAGATATCTCACGTCAGAAACTACATGTCTGACACATGAAACCAGATATCTCACGTCAGAAACTACATGTCTGACACTTAAATCCAGATATTTCACGTCAGAAACGATATGTCTGACACATGAAACCAGATATTTCACGTCAGAAACCACATGTATGACACTTAAATCCAGATATCTCACGTCAGACTGACTGAGTTTTTAGCTTTTCCGCTTTTAGCAATATTCCAGCAATATCACGGCGGGGGACACCAGAAATGGGCTTCACTCATTGTACCCAAGTAGTATATACAATGGGGGTTCTGGATCACTTTCAACAAAAAGCCTCTGCAAAGCCTTATTTACTTCTCTGATGTGAGAAGTGGGCGGTGGGGTAGTCTTGTGGTTAAAGGTTGGCTCGTCACGCCGAAGACCGGGTTCGAATCCCCACATGGGTAGTAGTATATACAATGGGGGTTCTGGATCACTTTCAACAAAGCCTCTGCAAAGCCTTATTTGGTAAATAAGGCTTTGTCGGGCCCTTAGCTCTTGCTACCATTACCCCTACTATGAAAAAGTTTGGGCCGATAGCGGTTCTGGATCACTTTCAACCAAAGCCTCTGCAAAGCCTTATTTCACAAGTAAGGCTTTGGTCGGACCCTTAGCTCTTGCTACCATTACCCCTACTACAAAAGTTGGGGGACCTCCTAGCCGAGCTACCGGGGGCATGGCTGGAGTAATGGGACACCGCTATGCTGGAGGTAACACTGTACCGTACGGTACGATCAATAATTCTTCTCTCACAAACCCCCTACCTGGCCCATCCCTCAAGTAGTACAAGTTTGGCTCGTCTGCTTTGATGTCCACTTTATCTATGTTGTAAGTTTTGACTGACCATATAGGATCGGTGGCTCGCTTACGGCTATCACCCTCGTGTTCCCCCGGCTGGTATAGATACCTCACTAGGGCCCTATCTGGTATCTGTTTCTCCTTCCCACGCAATGGAGCAGCCGACTCTGCAACTATTGATTTTAGTTTGATAGCGTCTGCCGGTTTCTTATCAGTGAGCCGGGTGACTTCATGGTTGATTGCCGACACCACCTTGGGTAACCTCGCGACCCATTCAGTCGATCGTTTTCCCGGGGTTACCATCTCCCTCGCATACTGATGGCCGAATAATCGCTCAGCCAAAGTCCTATTAAATCTCTCAACTATGGCTTGGCTGCGATGGGCTCCGACCGTGCCACGCCTGACCTTTGTATCGTGTTTGGCTAGCAGTTGTGACACGGCACCCATGAACTCCCGTCCGGGGTCAACTTGCAGCTCTGTTGGCCACGTCAGCGGACTGCGTTTGTATATGCGTTCGAATCCTCTGGCTACCTGGGCCGAATCTTTCGCGGTCAAGGGTTCGGCTTCCTTGTAGCGACTGGCTACGTCCACTACGGTTAAGGCATACTTGTACCTCTTGTCGTGGGGTAGGAACAGTAGGTCTGCCTGGTGAACGCTATTAGGTATGTTAATACCGAACCTCCTTCTAGGCACGTAGCGTGGTGCCGGTAAATAGATCTGCCACAGGGCTTGTTTTTCAAGCCACGCTTTGGCCTCCTCCGGGGGTACTCGCGCCATTTTAGCTAGCTTATCTACAGCACTAGCTCCTTTCCAGTACCCACGCGGGCTGTAGTAAATAGCCTCAAACTTTCTCTGGTTTCGTGACATGTCTTGGTTCAATTTTCTCATGCCCATACGCGTACGTGTTTATCCCATCAATAGCTATCCAACGTTTAGTGTCCATAGGTGACAGGGACGTCTTGTTTATAGTCAGTCCGTATATCTTATGCCCATCACTTCTAAGTGTGTTCATTTTATGCCTAAAGGTACGGGTCTTGAACAGGGCTTCCTTTGAATCTGGCGTGTTTGATGTGTTGTTTCACCACATACTTCTTAACACCCTTAGCCTTCCGGATTTCACCATTGTCGGCCTTCAGTATGGAGTACATCTTAGGCCTCAACCCTATGTACTCGGCTATGGGCGTGCCAGCACACTCGTCCTTCATCTTACCTAGGACCTTTTTATTTACCGTACTGTGTATGGCATGGCCCTTAGGGTAGTCGCTGGTGTCATACAAATCGAGGTGTTTTTTCATGTCAACGTACACGTCCTCGGTTCGAATCTCCATCAGCAGGGAATCCGTGTCAGTGTACAGAACTTCACACCTGTCGTCGTACTGTTTCTTGAGCTCGTTGTAGTAAAAGTCGTACATCAGGTGTTTGGATAAATCGAGGATGCTCATCCCCACGTAAACAGGCCGGTTGAATTTTATGTGGCTTTTCTTCATGTGTAAGGCAACTAGGTCATCGGTGAATATTTTGCTACGGTTGAATGCCGGACTGGCTATCAGTCTCCTGAGCTTGTCTTCCTCATTTGACCCGAACCAGCTTCACGGTCACGCGTTTCCCTCAGGTTCTCCATAGTCTTACCGAACACCCGAGTTGTTCAAGTGAGCTTATAGAGATTTTTCTCAAAGTCACTGGTGGCAAGCTTTCGAAGGTCTGTGTTCATTCTGATGTAAGGCTCCATCCAGGGGCTCTGGGTGAACACTGAGCACCCTGTGTATTTTGGTCAGCCTCATACCCAACGACAGGTACAGCTGTAGGTTGCGATAGTGAACGATGTACTTGGTCTTATTCATTAAGTTGGGCACGAGTTTTTCAACGTCTGTCACACGCCCACCTAACAAGTTATGTTGGTACTCAGACATCCAGTCTGGGTTAACCCTCATACGTTCGGGGGCCAGGGGGTAGCTGTTGTGTGATGTGTGTAATGCCTTGGGGTATTCCAAGTCAACCTCGAGGATATAACCTTTATTCGAATCTGGTGCGATGCTCATAACATCGACCTCATGTGACGCCCATTCGAATCCCCCTGTGGGTAGATACTGGCTCATGGCCCAACCGTACAGATTGTTGGCGTCGAGGTAGAGAATGTGATTGGTTGGCTTGCTAGGGTCGTAGCCCTTAACGTATTGATTATTTGCTTTCGCGTATCGTTTGGTTGCCATGGAGATCCCACCTCGCAAGCCTTTCTCAATGAATAGGTGCATGTCGTAATCAGTAAGCAATTCCAACTTAACTCCGGTCTTTTTAAGCAAGGCATCCCACGACAGACCTGGGCTGGTGTAATACCATGCGGGGTCGAGTTTATACTGCTTGAAACATGTCCGCCTAAACGTCTCAAACACGTCGGCTAACAGCAGTACATCTGTCCTTAAGTACAGGTCGTGGTAGTCACCCAGGTTCTTACAACCCAGTTTATTCCATACATTAATAGCGTGTGAGTAATCGTCTTGGGATATTTCCGAGTCGGTCAGATTGCTGTAAAATTCTCTGATGGGGGGTAGTCTGGTCTCGGCGAACTTGACCCAACTATCCATGTACTCATAGGGGTACACACCCTTCCTCATAAGCAGGGGTCTAGTCTCGGTATCTGTGTATCGGTCGGTGATAGGGAAGGTATCGTTGGTCTTGACCAGACTGTCTAATGAAGACAAGAGAAATTGTACTGAATCTATGAACCTAAGGCCGTTTAAGCTGAAGGAGATGTATCTCCATGTTGTTGGGAATGCACGTTATATTACCATCGATTTTCGCGATGGCCTGCATGATTAAGTGAGAGTCGTACCCTCTCAAGTTGTGAAAGACAACGGGGATGTTTATTGTCTTAGGGTTGATTCTAAGCTTGAGGTTACACGTGCTGTGAGCCGCGCCTCTATACTTACCGGTTACGTGGCAGTGATCTCTCACCGAATCACCATTCAGTGGTGAGTCACACACGTGACAGTTAGTGCTACAGGCGTGAGCTAGCCTGTCGGCTCGGGTCATACGCATTGGAGCGACTCTATACAGTGCGTTCCTAATAATTTTTTCTTCCTCCTGCAAACACTTTAGAAACCTTTCAGCCGCGTCAGGGCCCCTATACACTACGGGAGCTTTCGTTTCCCCATCACAACGGACGACAATGTATCCAAACCCACAGGCTTCATGCTCTTGTGTTTTGTGGGTGAAGCTCTCACCTGTGGGTAGAGCATTGGGAGTATCAACAGGTTTAACCAAGGCTTCAAAGTCGGCGTATATGATATAAGGCACAGACATTTGGTTCTTGTGGTTACCGAATTTTAGGATATTATCACCTTCCTTAGGCATGTCGACTCGTATAGCCGTCTGCCCCACACCTTGACAATCCTCCGGTGGGATTCTAATAAATCAGCTCGTGTGAAGCCATGTAGGCACCGTTCGCAGAAGTGGGTCTTTTCTCTGTGTGCCGATTGGTCATACAACAGCCTGCTAAAGTGTTTTATCCAAGCGTAGTGGTACTTGTCACCTCGCTGGATCATGAATATATTGATAACACGTTTCCCCAACAGTTGGGGTGTCCCCAACACTGGGCTGACCCCCTGTGCACTATTGTTGTGTTACCTTCTGTGCCCAAAGACATTTATAGCTAGATTATTCTGTTTTTCTATTTTAGTTATCTGGGATATGGGGGTGGGTTCATCTATACCATCCCAGTTGAGCCCATCGTCTTGGGGATAACTAGAAGGCCTGTTCGAATTAGTGTCAGCTGGAAACAAGGCTGACCTGATAGCTAACCTCAAGCAATCGTCTCCTCTATTCCTGACGTTGACTATGGCATGTTTTTTCCTATAGTAGGGAGGCAAGTCTAGGTATGACCCGCCTCTGAACGGCACGTAGTTAGCTATGTCTAGATAGACATTATCGATTTTATCTACAGTCCACCCGGACCCCAAGTGTGTGTAGCGTTCTAGGTATTCTCTTATCTGCTGAAAACTAGTATCGATTGATGCGTCAATGGTCTCTATATGGGTCACGACCTCTTGTTTACCCCGGAAGTAAGGCTGAACGTACTCAGTGACACCTCCCCCCACCTGCTTATCGAGTGACATTTTAACTGTGATTTGAAATTTGATACTTCCTAGACTGGTTAGTTCCTGGTTGACCTTATCAGCTATCAGAGGCTTGAGGTCTGTAATGTCTATGTTCCTATCAACATGCATGCGCCAACCTCTCAAATAGTTGCCTACAGCACGCTCAGTGGGTACGAACTGTAGGTCGACAGCTCTATTCTGCCGTAACAGTTCTACAAGCTGTGGCTTTCTCATTCGGGAATATCCCCCTAACCCCAAATCACGTGCCTGAACTTTCAGTTGTTTTACAGTGGGAGGTTTTGCTACGGGGGCATGTGATAACAATGCGATTAACCCGGCTCTCCCCAGGTTTGAATAGCCCGTGAATCCAAGCTGTTTTGCTTGAGCTTTTAATTCTTTTACCGTAGGAGGGGCTTCTAAACCTAGTAATCTCAACAATGCTGGTTTTCGCATGCGAGAATACCCGATCACGCCTCTCTGTCTTGCGATTTGTTTGAGCTCGCGTATAGTCGTCATAGTTGCGTACACACCTAAGAGAACCAATGTCTAATTGGGTCACAGTAAAGGTAAAAAATCAAGATACACCTTATCGATTATTCCCTCAACCCACCCGGAATATGCGCAGCATAGTAGGGTGTTTTGTATTACTTGCAACGAGTCGTCAACAAGTATATCTATATCCCCATGCACATCTACTCGCCCACCATCAAAGTAATTCCAAGTGTGCCCAGCCCATGGCACATCAAACCCTACTTTTACCATGATTGTAAACGAGCACCCCTTATATACTTCACTAATAATCATGGGTTTGAGGACACTGATATCTATACTTTTCCCCACATCCATCTGCCAGCTGCTCAGGCAACCTTCCCTGGGCTCAATTTCCACAAACATAGCTATACGTAGGTGTGTATAATCTCTAATTGGGCCACTGGCAAAGGGACCTGCCTTACACTGCTATCTTGAGAAGTCGTCTACGTTCTTTTATGTAGGGCTTTTTATTCTCGTAGATGAGGTGATGTCTGACTACGTTCGCCCCGTGAGCTTTACATAGACAGTAGTGCCCTTTAACCCCTATACCACACACAGAACACACGTAGTTAGGGCTTCCCATGTGGAAACAACAGTACCCCTGAGTCCTGCATTTCCTACCACAGGCCTCAGTCTTCCCCATAAGTATGTATTCGCATCGGTATGGAGCAGGTCTCATGTTTAGCATACTTATATGGGTATTTAGTCTAATTGTTTCAAGAACCAATGCAGTCGCTGCTATACCCAGCTATGAAGCCCAGTTCACGGTCCATTTGCCCTTGGATGGTGTGTAGTACTGAGCGAGTGTGGGTTTATTGAGTGGTTGCAACCGTTTACCAGTTAATAAGTAGTATTCTTTCGCAAGCGTCGTCAACATCGTGGAATGTTTGAACGGCATGGTTTTCACGCCTGAGTTGTTCGTTAATGTAATCGATCCTCTGGAGGCGTTTTTTAGCGTACTCGGATTGGGCAGCCTGTAATTTCTCAATAGCGAGATTATGGCGCTTTCTTTCTTCCTGTATTTCAGCCGCGTGTGACTCTCGTAGTTTCGAGAAGAGGAAATTACTCCCGGAAAATGCCAGGGCATTCACTAACGCCCCACCGACCATCATAGCTATCGTGGCCATCCTATATTTACTTCATAATATTTTCAGGTAGTATCCCTTGTTTTACTAGGATGTCTTTTGTAGCCATTGCCATACCAAGGTTCATTATGAGCATACCCATATCCTGCAGGTTGAAATCTAGCTTGATAGTCGGTTGTTTAAGCACCATTTTGGTCAACCGAGCGTATCCTACGGCTAGACTGGCGACCACTGTGGCGTGGTATGCGTCGTTGACGAACGTTTTCCCCTCAGACATTATGTATATGATATAAAATATTAAATTATAACATGATATGCGGGTCGACCTCTAATTGGGGGACCGGATCACCGGAATCCTTGGGACCCTCACTGGGATTCCTGTGTGGGTTTCCCTCACTGTGTCGTTTATATAGCCACGAGATAGCCACGGCTGCAGTTACGCCTACAACCAACAAGAGACGCTCCGGGTGAGTCACCCTGATAATTTTATGTTGGTTACACCACCGTTTTTTACCGGCAGCTACTCTCTTAGGATTCTTCTGCCTGGTTACTGTGGGAGGGGTCACCTCCCTGGGGGTTTCCGCCAGTTGTGGGGTCTCCTCGGGAGGGTTCACCTCCAGTTGGGGTTTCCCCAACGTGGGGGTTTCCTCCAGGTGTGGTGTATCCTGTGCATCCATCTATACTATTATTATTATTTTTCCTCTCAAATTGGCAATGCTTTGCCGTAATAATCGCCGCCGTCACCGGGGCTAACAACATACCATATTTGTGGTACAGCTCGCAGCTAATAGAGCTCAAGGCGTGCTCGATAAAAGGGTCTTTCTCGAGGTCTTCCCACAGGTAAAGTCGGCGCTGGGGGAATGGGAAGGAAGTATGCCGCAATACCAGTGTATATCTGGGTCATAGCCGATCCTATTGTCTTTGTCATCTCTGCTCCGAGCCGGGACTCGTATCTAGCGTACAGCTTATCGATTTCTTCGGCTGTCATTTTGTGAATTTTATCCGGAGTGTACTCCCCAAAGTAATGTTTGGCTTTGCCACCAACAGCCAACGCCACCAGTTTCTCTCGCTTATCATCATCCACCTGGGGTGACTGGGGTACCAACAATTGTTCAAGCAATTCCTCACACTCCATCTTATAATGTAACAAGTAAGTTTTAGTTTTAACAATATAATACCCGATGCAGGCAAAACACAGCGAAATAAAGGTTAAGTTGCACACGACGAACACTTCAAATATCATAGCTATAACTAAATGCTAAGCTTTGCTAAGCATTTGCTAAGCATTGCTAAGCATTTGCTAAGCATTGCTAAGCATTGCTAAGCTAAAACACCCTATAGGCTACTGGTTGATCGGTCTTGAGCACGAGCTTAGCGTGTTTAGTTTCAGCGAGCTGTTTCTTCACCCGTTCCCGTTCTAATTTACTCATCACATCGTTCTCTCTCAAACACTCTTCGAACGAATCCCTGTCCTTGCAGTGAAATAAGGCCACCCATCGCGTCTGCTCCCTGAGGTCTTTCAACACCGAGTTGAACTTCTGCGTCAGTACCCATACGCTGTGATTTGCGTGCCGGCCAGAGAAGGCCAGGTACGATAGCATGTCTCTCTTTTTTGTTATCTCACGATTAGCGCTGCAGTCGTCCAGTATGAACAGTGTAGACTCCCCTTTAAATTTCTCGTAAAGAGCTTTCAACCAGTCCTGCAGGCGTGTTCCCGGGTCGACTTTGTGTACGTCCGGGTCCGTCATCACCCAAGGTCTTTCCGTGTACGTTTTATTCATGCTCAGAGTAGGGCACATGATAACGATGTTATCAAACACATCCCTGTAGTACCCCTCCAACATATCCAACACGAAAACGGTCTTCCCACAGCCAGTCTGCCCGCACACTATGGCACAGTGTGGGTCGCGGGGTAGCAATAGCTTGCTGGCAGGCAGTGATGGCTTGCCGGCAGGCAAATCAGTAGATGGCCTGCACGAATCTCCCATTGTCTATATTAAGTTGCGCGTCCATAATAACGTACAGATATAATTTCAACTTACCAGCGGGTTGAGCCTTCTTGGTAATCTGGATAGTAATCCCCTCACTGCCATTGTCTATGCGACGACCACTACCGTGCAGTTTATCGTCATCTGTGGATCGCATGTCCAACCATAGGGCATACTTGGTGGTCAGGTATTCACCGATCTTCACGGAGGATAGGTCCAGGTCTTTGGTTATGTGGTGTTGTTTGGCTGGTAGCTTTTTTATCTCATCCCACTGCTGGTATGGCCTCATACCATGACTGAACAGCTGGTTGGGCACGCCCTCGATGGTCACTTCCACCTTTTCAATCTCGGGGTTGAAAAACTTCTCGCTGTCCCTCCGGAACGGCTCGTAATCCTCCACTGGGACGACCAGGATGCCTTTCATCGATCGCGCCGGCACGTTCAGGTTGATATTCCACACAGTGTCACTCTTATCTCGTACGACTGATCTATGCCTCAGTATGCGGTCGTACAGGATGGCCATCTTCCCAGAGTACTGGCTTCGAACCTGCCTGGCCAGCTCCGGGCTAGTGACCATGTCGAACTCCAGAGAGATATTGTCTATGGCGTAACTGGCCTCATCACCGTTCGGCGTACACGCGCACTACTTTGCTGTAGTCGTTAAACGTTAGCTTCAGATTCAAGCCTATCACCCAGCGGCCTGGTAAAACGGTAGCGTGTCCCGTGAGCAACTTCGAAGTCGAAGCGCACGCAGAACCGGTTCCGATGCACGCTTGAGCGATGGCCTTTTCACCGTCCGTGATCTTGTCTAGCTGGTCTTGCGTGAAGGCATACCCTATGCGCGACCGGGTCGATTTGCTGATACCCTGGTACACGTCATTGACACGTTCTCCCTCGCTTTTCCAGAGATCCCCGTAGCAGTGAAACACGTCGCTGTCGTCGATGCTCAGCACCTCGTTACCGCTGATCTTGATGGTGGTTTTCTTGATGATGGCTCGACCTACGTTCCGCACTAGCTCACGTTTGTCGTTGGTGGAGGTCAACATGAGGTTGAACGCAAGTCGAACCGTGCCTGGTACAATGAGGTCATTCTCACCAAGGTTTGGAAATCTAACCAGCAGAGTTTGATTCTGGTCTATCTTGCTGGGATTGTTGGTGATGGTCACCGACTGGCGCACGGCTCTGGCACCTAGTGGCTCTCTTGATCTTCTGAAAGGATCTAGTTTTCTACCGTACATTGTTATATAAATGAAATATATTTTAATACTAAATAATGGCCGAGGACATACCTATGGATGATATGTGGGATGATAGTGCCCAGGCATTCGACGAGCAGGAGACTTCATTCACTACCCCCTTAAGTACTGAACTTATACAGCCAGCTGTCAACGATTATTACAACGCAGTTGAAAATAGAGACAACATCAAGCCGTTGGGAAGGGGACTATTCCAAGTTTACAGTCGATAATAAGGGCACGCTGCGATTGAAGGCTTACCCGGAGATCGATCTCATGAATAAGCGCACGAGAGAACCGCTTGCTTTGTCAACACTCACCAGTCGCCATGGGGGCCAGCTGATCCGTGATGAACTAGGCTTCATAGATTACGGTGGCGCGCGGCCAAAGCTTCCCCCGAAGGCCGTCCAAGATCTGCAAGCAGCCAGGGCCAATACTGGGGATGCTAAAGAAACGTCGGACAGTATCGAAAAACTATTGACCACGTACCATGACAAACCCTTGCCGGGTCTCGAATTTCCCCTGAGGGAACTGCGAGGCCTAGACGAAGCCTTGAAACATGTACGCGGAGAACTCGTGAACAACATGGGGAAACTTAATGAAATCGATGAGCACATCGCTCGCGAGAAAATAAAACTCACCGAAGCGGATGGTGATATGAAACGTCGTATCGAGGAGAGAATAAAAAACTTGGAAGACGAGAGACGGACTCGGTTGGAATCCGCTTCCTCTAACCGGGAAGCGCTCCGATCACAGATCAGTAGAGTACGGGAAACCATCGATCGAGTCCTAAATGAAGACACCACGCTAGCTGACAGGATTCGGATACTGTTCCGGGAGCAAGGCATCACCATCGCCAGCATTCTGACCGCATTGGGCTTCATCATATCAACCCTGGTGGTGTCATTGACAGGGGGTAGCCCCACGCCTGCCGGCGGCGGTGGTAGCCCCACGCCTGCACCCACAGGTGGTGTCAAAGAGTGGATAAAAAAACTCGGGGAGGCCCTGGCTAAACTGGCTGGTAAGGCTGCCGAAGCCCTACCCGGGCATCCTGGGTAGCATCGTCTCGTGGCTGCTGGGTGCTCTGGCTAAAACTGCCACGTGGCTTAGTCAAAACCTGTGGGCAGCCATTGTCGCCATGGTGGGTTTGGTGTACGTAGCGGCTAAGAAATTTTTAACCAAATAAGCCCCAAAGCTACCCCACCAACCACCAGGGCTGTTTTACGATCGATGTGCTGCTGATTGGAGGCTGCAGGCTGTGGGGCCACCCCCACAGGGGGCGTTGGTTGAGCCCTAGGCTCCGGGGGTGGCGCCACTATACCCGTTTCACCGGTCGTGGGTGGTGGGACGTGGGGGACGTTGACATCGAGGTTGACGCCCAACTTTTGGTCCGCCGTGGCTACAACTATTTCGTTGTTGTAGCCCACCACTTTTTTTACTCTCAGTTGCATATCACTCGGAGCCATGTACAACCCCACGTCGAACACGTAGTCGACTTTCGACCTGGCATATTCCAACACGTCTTGGTAGCGTTTGATGGCACTCGGGAGATCAACTGGAGCATTGATAGCATCCTCTACGTTGACAACGAACTGTTTCTGAGCGTCGTAAGCAGTCCCCTTACCGATAATACTGGAACGCGTTTGCGTCTGCGCACCCAACACCGCCCACACGTACGTTCTAATCGAGTCGTTTAAGCGTTCAGTGCCGGCACGAGTAAACCCTTTCGACGTGTCCAACATAAACTTTTCCAGTCATCCGCTGCCCCTCCCTGATCAAACCTCCAGACTCTGTACTCCTTGTTGGCATTGAAAGCCATGTAACGGTCATCCCACTCGTTGGTTGTGAAGAGATGATACGACTTGTATCCCCAATCTTTCACCAGCAGTTTGCTGGCTTCCACAAGGGGCATTTGGTGAACGATGGGGATACCCAACCCGTGGTTCGGCCCCGGCAAACGCCAATCCGTCTTCGGGTTTAGTTCGAATTCGTTGCAAATACGTTCGTAGGCTCGCCTATCGTACTTGTTGTTTAATGGGTTCCATGCATTGTCCTGTGGGAGCGGGACGCTGATTTCTTTAAGGATACGCCTGACCTGGTAGTACACGTGGAACTTGAACACAGACTGACTCAGCGGTCCACGCCGAGTGTCGGTCAATGTCACACCACACCCCGTTGTAGCGCACCACACGGCGAAGTTGAGTTGATTCTGCCAGAACTGCATCGGGTTGTTGAACCAAGCATGAACTACCTTAGCGTTAGTCACCGAAAATTTATACAGGCTGAACACATCTAAAAGCTGGGCGTTGAAATACATCCCATCAGCAACCGCGATCTTCATGGGTGAGAAATCTATGTCCAGTTTAGGGTAAAACACACCAGGGGAATACATTTTAAAACTATTATATAATGAGCATATATACTCTAACATGTACATAACACTTCCAGGAATAACGAGCGGTGAGGCCGTTCAGCTGAGCTGACGACGCGATCGATAATACGTCCGGTCAACTCGAAGTCGCACTCTGCGATATCACCTACCTACCGCAATGGACTAACATCAACGCCAGCAACAATAAGCTGTTCGTTAGTGGAACTCGCAGCCAGATAACTGACGGCTACTACAGCGTGTGCTCGCTAAGCGATGAGGTCTTCAAACCCCTGGGAGCCGAACTCAAGATGAACGACTCAAACGGCACAGTGGTGTTAATCAACAACGGAAGAAACTCCTTGAGGCTCGGCCGGCCATTGGCGAAGACACTCGGTATATCACCTGACGAGATAAAACCAACAACAACCGTCACAGGCACGAAGTTACCCGACCTAGTACCGTACCGAGAGCTGTACATTCATCTAGGTCAGGTGAGCACAACGTACAACATTCAAGGGGGTCACCCTTCCACTATACTGATAGCCGTGCGGTGAAAACGGAGAAATACAACGACGGTAGAACCGAGTCGTTTTCACCGCGGCAGTATAAGAGGTTGACTCAGGGCAACATACCTGAGCTGATAATATCGGTGTTAGATATAAATCATAATCCCGTGAATATAGGATACCTCAGCTTAACGCTTCACATAAAATGACCAGCGCACAAGGGCCCGGGGTGAAAAAATGCGTCAATGTGGGGATCTCCGACCTCGGGGACACACGCGGTTTCGACGCTCCCGGAGTAGATGGTAAATTGTACGCCTTGCAACTGAAAAACAACATTTACAAACGCGTTGAAGTCCCCTCCGGTGGAGCCCTAGGTGATATAGTAGATACCTCAAGAGCGGTCGTCAACACTAAGTACACCCTAGTCAACACCGGTGATGATAAATGGGTAATATACCCATCGTTCGGGGGTAAACTGTTCGACTTAGACGATGTTGAGAGCACTACCGTCGCCCGAAACAAGCCATATATGCTCGTCTTCACCGAAGATGACAAGTGGGTGTTGATACCAGATAAAGACGACTGGTTTCTCAATATTAGGCTCGGCTCCCCCTACGTGTTCACGGATAACAAAGACAACCACCTAAACAAAGTCGTTAACAACGGAACCCTGCTCGTGGCTTACGTCCCGACTCAGAGACGTAGCGTAGCCATCAGCCCAGTCGCCGGTATGGCGGCCCATATGCTATCGAGTAAACCGGGAGAGCAAAACGTGACATTGCAGTTGGTGTCTGAATTCGAAGGCGTGGCCAGGATACTGGAGAGTCTACCGGCGAACTCAACACTGATCATCAAAGTCTACCTAGGGGAACCATCGGGGAATAATGTCGAGATCGTGAAGGGGATCAAACTCGGGTGGGTGAAACGACACCAGTATCACGTTTGCACAGTTTACGTGCGGGTGGGTGTCGGCTCCAATACCAGTCTGCAGGGAGTCACAGTGGTTGTGGAAAACACGATATCACTAACCAGGATCTTCCTACCCGACAACATACACTTCATGGGGATGAAGTGCACCCCTGAACTATTATCAGAAAACCAGTTGGAAATTATCTCGTAATAGTATTATAGCAATGACCAGTCATCGCCCCAACACCACGCTTAACGACCTAGGGGACACGGAGGGGTTTGATCAGCTTGGTGAGCAATACACCTTATACATCCTGCACTTCAAAGACAACGTGTACAGGCGGGTGTCGTTATCAGATTTTAAAGAGCCTGAATGGTTACTCAACTTAACCATCACTGCACCTTATATCACCTTGAGACAAGATGGTACTGTCTCCGAGCTTAAGAACAATGGCATAATTATAGGATCGTTCGTTCCGGAACCCCAGACCCAGAGTTCGAGGGATTTGTATTTCCAACACCTAATATATATATCACACCAATACCAGACCACTCGGGTAACATGTTAACTTCCAGGAGAAGGCGAAGATAGGGCTCAAATTACTTGATCACCAAGAGGTCTTTAGAAATATCTCGAAACTACACATTCATTCTAGACGTCTATCTCGGAGATGCCCTCGTATCCTGAGCATCTTAACATTATAGATGATATAACGATACGGTGGAACGATAGGGCTAGTAACCAACGTTGTCGTATTGTTAAGGTATCGGAAATTACCCTATACCAGTATTGAGGGGTTTATCTCTTTGAAGAACGTAGAGATAAGACCCCGCTTTTACACGTACGCTAATCTAAGTATTATCGGCTTTAAATACATTAATCAAAGGTTAAATAAACCCCAATTAAAATACATCACGGGATTGAAATATATCCCTGAACTAGTTGGAAAATAGATACCCAATTAAAAAATATTTTCCCAGATATATTATAGGCACACAGGATGGGTCTGTACCCAGTCGTAGAGGACGTGAGCGAAAACCCTGGAAACCGTAGTCGGTTCCGCTTTGAGGCAGTTATGTGATGTGAAACGCCAACTAGAACAAGACCGCGACACACGTAAAGCACTATGTAAAAAGTACCATAGAGCTTGCAATATCGTGGACGGGGCTGACACTGCCCTTATGACAACCAGCATGGGACTAGGTGCGGCAGGTGTTGGGTTGTTAGCTACCATCGTGGCTGCACCTATAGTGCTAGGCATTGAAATAACAGCTGGGGTGGCAGGGGTGTTAGGGTTGGCGCTTAAGTTAGCATCACGCAGACTGCATCGTAAGGCATTGAAACACGACCAGATCAGGGTTCTGGCTGAAGCAAAGCTGAACACAGTAAGTGAGCGTATTTCCACGGCACTTACTGACAGTAAGATCTCAGAGGAGGAGTTTAGTTCAATCCTCTCTGAACTCACAAAATATAACAAAATGAAACAAGATATTCGGTCCAAGTCTCGTAAGTCTACTATCAGCGAGGACGAGAAAAAAAAGTACATAGAACAAGGGGTGAAAAAAGCCCGGCAAGCCTTTATTACAAACACCAAAGAGATCATAGGCGATTCACATTAAACTGTTTCATCGAGGTAAACATGGCATAGTGCCATAGCGGCCAGCCCAGTATTGGATGGGGCAATACCCGTTACTTCCCCCATGCCCCCGGTAGAGGTGCGTTAGGAGGTCCCCAACTTTGTAGTAGGGTAATGGTAGCAAGAGCTGGGGTCCGACCAAAGCCTTACTTGTGAAATAAGGCTTTGCAGAGGCTTTGGTTGAAAGTGATCCAGAACCGCTATCGGCCCAAACTTTTTCATAGTAGGGGTAATGGTAGCAAGAGCTAAGGGCCCGACCAAAGCCTTATTTACCAAATAAGGCTTTGCAGAGGCTTTTGTTGAAAGTGATCCAGAACCCCCATTGTATATACTACTACCATCTGTCTGACACTTGAAACCAGATATCTCACGTCAGAAACCATATGTCTGACACGGGACACCATATATCTCACATCAGAAATCATATGTCTGACACTTGAAACCAGACATCTGACGTCAGAAGCCATATGTCTGACACGGGACACCATATATCTCAATTCAGAAACCACATGTCTGACACGGGACACCAGATATCTCACATAAGAAACCACATGTCTGACACGAGACACCAGATGTCTCACATCAGAAACCACATGTCTGACACGAGACACCAGATATGTCACGTTTGGGTTTGTACTGAGCATGGTTTAGATACCCATATCGATAATACTACGGTAACGGTCTTGAAGGAAGTTGGGACCTTATTAAGTAAATGTGATCAGCTCTTCACAAGAAACACGCTGGTAGGGGTGAGGACACTTTATCATCGTAGAGCAGTCATATCAATACACATCATCCTGCAACGTTTGACAAATTATAAATGGACATCAAAATCACCCATCCCATGAAATATGTTCTGTAATACAACAAATAGGTCTTAATATAATCATATTTTACAGGTTGCATTCAGTAAGCTATGTTTGTGTTATAAAATTCCACACCGTAGTCACAACATTCGCCCAGTGTACTGAAGCAATGGGAAATGATAAACCATTTATGGATATTTATTGATGTCTCTACCCTTCTGGCACCTGTAAACATCATAACCTTATCCCACTACATTTTAAAAGTCTCCTTTGGTACAGAGCTATATCCTAGTTTTGGCGAAGAATTCGGTCATTCTGTCGGCAAAACTACAGTTTCGGACATTTGGAAAAGTAAGGATAAGTGGCTAAATATTTCGGAAGATTCTCTATCTCTCACAAGAGAACGAAATGCTAAACATGCCAAATTAGAGGAAGCACTTTATGTTTGGATGACAGAAATGAACACAAAAAATGCTTCAGTGAATGACCAAATGTTAACTGAGAAAGGCATGGAATTCGGCTCAAAATTAGGAATCAGTGATTTTGCTTATTCTCGCAGTTGGCTTTACCGCTTCAAATCTCGTCATCAAATTAAGAAACAAAATTACCAGGGGGAAGCTGCCAGTGCTGATAAGAATGCAGTAATTAAAGGTAGAGAAGAATTGAAATCTGTCTTGAAAAATTACGACGAAGACGACATCTTCAATCTTGACGAGACCGGCTTGTTTTATAAGCTCGGACCCAATCACACACTTGCCTCTAAGAAAACACCTGGTGTGAAGAAGTCGAAAGAAAGAGTGACAGTTGCATTATGCTGCAATGCTACAGGTACCATCAAAGTGAAACCATTCATGATAGGGAAATATCGACGACCACGCTGCTTTGGTAAAGATTTCAATCCGGAAATCTATGCTCGGTACCATTTTAACAAGAAGGCGTGGATGACCTCTGAAATGTTCAGTGATTGGCTGAGAACTTTTGATAGACAGTGTAGGTCACGTGGCCGTAGTGTTATACTTCTCGTGGACAATGCAGCCAGCCACAATTGCAAACATGTGAAATTGACAAATGTCAAAGTTCATTTTCTTCCTCCCAACACAACATCCAGGATTCAGCCACTTGATGCTGGTATTATTCGGACATTTAAAGCTTATTACAAGCGATCGTTAGTGAGACATTTTATCGCATGTGCAGAAGATGACAAACCTCAGTGCATAAACTTACGAGAAGCCTTGCGATTCGTGAAATCTGCATGGGCAGATGTTTCTTGTCAGACGATCAAGAACTGTTTCAAGCATGTCGAAATTCTGCCAAGTCAAGAATCGCAGATTGATGAAACTGGTGATCTCGAAGATGATATCGTGCTTGCCGACTTGAAAAGGCTACTTCCTCCCGTCTGATGATGAAAACATGTCGCCTGATGATTTCATCGATGCCGATTCCAACGAAGAAACGTGTGATTCACTGACTTCAGAAAACATCATAGAGATGGTGACAGCTGCAGATGATCAGATTGAAAGTGAAGAAGAGGAAGCAGAAGACACTGTCACCATTCCGTCTTTAACAGACATGAGACTGTACCTCGGTAACATCATTACGTACTACGAGTGCCAGGGTGACATCGAAAATGCAGATAAAGCAATGGACATGCTCAATTCTTTAAAACAACCTTTGACGCAGCCCACCATTAAAGACTACTTTCGTAAGTAAAATGTGTGAGTGAAACAATGTGTAATAAATCCAGTGATTGTCTTTGATGTTTTGTTTTGATTTCTTTGATATCAAGGGGAAGTAACTCGGTGCATATACTGTGGTTTCAGCAGTACGAACGTTTCACTATCCAAACGTTTTTTTACAGAAACCGAAGTGTTCGTATTAACGAGGCCTGACTGTAACTACAGGGTTGTTTAAGTATAGGATTGCTCTCGATATATTTCAGTGTTTCTTCCATCAGTTAAGTATTGAGACCGGAATGTATACTGAAAGAAATAAAAGACTTTGTTGTTTGTGCCTGTCACAAAGGATATGTGGAAGAAGAGTACATGGTATATTTACCGTGCAATGAATGTCAACATATAACCGAATTATAACGTCTCATGTTGCCTACACCAACTGAATGAGGAATTGATCTCACGTCAGAAAACAACTAACCACATCACTCACTTCAGAAATCAGGTATCTTGCATACAAAATGCTATCTTACGTCATAAACCATGTACAGACACATATGTACATCCCTTTCACTACATATTAGACTTCAGCTTGACAAACACGACATAAAGGAAGTTGTTATCCATACAGTCTGTCATATTGTACTTCTCATCTTCAACAAGGACACTCCAAGAAGTAACTTACTATCTGTTTCAGTATCGTGTATGGGCAAGGCAAAACGTCCTGTCTCAGCTGGATTACGATCTGGCTGTGGGGGACAAAGGTCATCTCGCATTACGAGACATACTTCAACCACACTTTCCCCTTGCCTAAACAAGGTATGACACAATCCCCCTTATCTAAACAAGCTATGACATAATATTTTTACCTAAACTAGGTATGACACAATCGTTACCTAAACAAGGTATGACACAATCGTTACATAAACATGGTATGACACAATCGTTACATAAACAGGGTATGACACTATCTTTACCTAAACAAGGTATGACACAATCATTACCTAAACAAGGTATGACACAATCGTTACGTAAACATGGTTTGACTCAATCCCCTAACCTTAACAAGCTATGACACAACATTTACCTTTACCTAAACAAAGTATGACCCAATCTTTACTTTAAACGAGGTATGACACAATCATTACCTAAACAACGTATAACACAGTCGTTAACTAAACACCCAATAGCAATATCACGGCGGGATTCACACATTGTAACCTTGTGGGGAATCGTCCTATAATTTTCGGCGGGATGAACGGACACTTGAACCCGTAGCTACTCCACTGTCCCAGGGTACTTTGAACAGTATCTCACTGCTGCATGTTTGATTAGGGACGAATACCCCAAATAGTCTTAGAATTTAGAGTGGTGTTTATTTCTTCGTTGTTTAAGGCTACACACAGCAATATTCCAGCTATATGACGGCAATCTATAAATAATGAAGTCTGAACCAGACAATGCAGTGATCAATGACATGAGCATCGATCCACACAAATTTGGGCGATGATATGTGTCAGCAGAGTCGACGAGCCTGACCACGCGATCCCGTTAGTCATGTATAACAACTAGCATTGGTGGCTGAAGATCATGAGCTTTATCGGAATCGAACACGCACTCATAAGTTTCAGACACGCATATCTTATAGGAAATCATTTCATTGGCATATTGTAACACTTTGTACGGCTGTGCCCCAATGTTACCTGGTCACTGGATCCCTTGACCACTGGTCATTGATAACGACAACACAATTCATTCGGGGGACACGCCATCAGGGCCAGACCTTAATGAGTTGACATTCCATGTATTGTACCTTTTCAAAATGAAATTTATTATATAGCATGTTATTAAAGTAAGTGCAAGCAAATGACTAACGGGATCGGGTGGTCAGGCTCGATCACTTGGTTGACACAAGTCAAGTCAATTGCGTAGATGCTCATGCTGTTGATAACATGCTGTGGCGTAAAACTAAACTCACTCACACACTCACTAACTCATTCGTGTGTTTAACCGCCACGCCCGCACGTGTTGCTTCGATTTAGCGTGTCAGTGTTTTGGGGTAATGTTATTGATTTGAATCAAATGACATTTTCAACTGTTTTAAAAGTGTTACTTTGTTTGTGAGCAAATATCTTTCAATTATTTAATTTTAGTTATTCTTGATAGGTTTATTTTACGGTAACTATGGGAAGTTACAGTCACGTGTTCTACTATGAATATTCAGAGCCCAGATTTTGCTAATTTTGCTGAAAACGTGCATTTCCGGTTTGGACCGCCAGCCCATGCGATCAGAATTGTTTGTCCTCCCGAGTTCTAAAGAATTGTCAATGCTAGGTGTTTGGGTGGTTCACTCTTCAGGCAACTTTGTTTCATAGTACAAATTACATATCATCTTTACATTGTATGTCTACATTCACGGATCACTGTATTGTCTGGTCCAGACTCGATTATTTACACACCGCCGTCATATAGCTCGAATATTGCTGAGTGCAGCGAAAATCTAAACTCAATCACTCATTCACTCTAATTCACATGTTAATCTTTGTAAAGGGTAATATTTTTAATATTTTCAAAGTGCCCCTGGCAAGTTCATGCTTGGGCGAATCTATTATTATTCAGGGTTGCGATACTGTTTTACGTAATGTAATAGCGTCTTTTAGGATTTCTTTTCATAAAGCAAGTTCAATTTAGGCATATTTCTCTGTTCTAGAGTATGTGTCAGGACAATATTTGTATTTTGCACAGAGAAT